>NC_089792.1:38184138-38201638 GCF_040412425.1 Macrobrachium rosenbergii | reverse complement strand
AGGGACACCATCCTAACCAAACCTAACCTAGGCTGTGCATTGGCCGGGGCTAGTGGGCCGTGTTACTTGGTCAGGGGTGGCCAACCAGTTACAAAGGACACCATCCTAACCAAACCTAACCTAGTAGGCTGTGTTACTTGGCCGGGGGCTAGTGGGCCGTGTTACTTGGTCAGGGGTGGCCAACCAGTTACAAAGGACACCATCCTAACCAAACCTAACCTAGTAGGCTGTGTTACTTGTCAAAATAGTGGGCCGGTTACTTGGTCAGGTACAACCAGTTAGCAAAGGACACCATCCTAACCAAACCTAACCTAGTAGGCTGTGTTACTTGGCCGGGGGCTAGTGGGCCGTGTTACTTGTCAGGGTGGCCAACCAGTTACAAAGGACACCATCCTAACCAAACCTAACCTAGTAGGCTGTGTTTGGCCGGGGGCTAGTGGGCCGGTTACTTGGTCAGGGGTGGCCAACCAGTTACAAAGGACACCATCCTAACCTAACCTAATCTAGTAGGCCGTGTTACTTGGTCCAACTGGTTACAAAAGACACTATCCTAACTTAACCTTCCCTAACCTAACCTAACCTGGTAGGCTGTGTTACTTGGGTGGGGGGTCCACCCTCCAGATAGGCCAACTGATTACAAAGGACACCATCCTAACCTAAACTTCCCTAAGCTAACGCAACCCTGTAGACCGTGTTGCTTAGCCAGGGGCACCCCCCATTTATTTTCTATACATTCTGCTGTCACTTTAAAAGACAACTATAAATTTACCTTAATTGGATGGACAAAAACATTTTGATGGCTTGTATCCAGAACAAGATGGTTGTGGCTCCTCTACAGTGCCATCGTTGTCAATCAGAAAATGAGAAAATTATTCCCTAGGTGGTGATGGTGGCTGAATGTTACTTAAAGGTGCAGGTAACACTCCATGTTGCTTTAAAAATCAATGCTTTGCATTCATTTTCATAAAAATTATGAATTAACTGAAAATAAAGTTACTGAGGAACAGACTACACGTATTCACTCCATGAAAGACTTAAACTAAATGACAAGAGCAAATGTCTGACACCTGTAAGATCTTCCTGGTCACGTGACTCCTAAACAGTGTTACCAGATCTCATTTGCCCCTTGATGCTAAACTTATATGAAATACTGTAATGCTAAATCTATAAAATTTGCTAGTGGAATGACAAAATTAAGCTTAAATGAGTCGTTATGCCAAATACTATGCTAGGCAATGAAATTTATCTCAAATTATACTAAAAGCATCAAACGATTTGTAAAGTCATTTGTAAAGTCTCTGCTGATCATGTCATTTGTAAAGTCCTGCTGAGCAAGTTTCTTTTGGTGACGGCCCATTTTCTTTGTATCTACAATTGTCACACCTGACGGCCAGGTCACGTAACCAATCATTTAAACTATGTATGTAATTATTTATCTGTCTTCAATTTATGTACCGTGTTTTTCTTCTTTCGCAGGCATCAAGATTGTATTCAACTTTAATTCTGTCTATTTTCACTTTGTAAATTGTACTCGTTCGTTGTATTTTACTGTTAATTGTTATTGACCTCAGGTCACCTATGCTCCCATTGTATTCCGCGGCGCGACGCCAGTCTGCTGCTATATAAACCGCCTGGATCATGAATAAATCAGCAGTTCACCTTTTACCCGCTCGTTTCTTTTGCACCTCTTAAAATGCTACATCTGGTAACACTGCGCCTAGACATAAGACATAACTAGCCACAATGTAGTTTTAAGGAAAACAACTCGCATCAGAACCACAATGCAATTTTAAGGAAAAACAAACTAGCATCTGAGCACACACTGTCAGTGTTAAAGTAAACAAAAACACTCTAAAATTTTTTGAGGATGGTGTTGATAATACATTCATATCTTAGTTATGGTGAATTTCCCCAAAAATGTTCAGAGACAAAGCTTAATTGAGGGCCTCAGAACCAGAAGGTTGTAAACGCCACTTTTTAAAATGAGTAAATTGCCCTCAAAGTCTAGCATTCATTACTCTGCTTCTAAGAAAGATATTGATTTAAACTAAGTTTCATATGAAAGCCCTACGCTTTAAAACTTTTTGTGAAAATTTGAAAAATTGTAGGTGCGCTTGCGCGCCAGCATTCAAAATGTCCGCCTAACCTTCTCACATTTGTGTATATTCTGGTCATAACCAGCACTTAAACCATAATTAAATGTGTAAATGATAATAAAGTGTTATTATATTTTGGTATAACAATGGATGTATAATAATAATAATAATAATAATAATAATAATAATAATAATAATAATAATAATAATAACAATAATATTGATGAGTAATCAATATAGTGTGATGGAAAATAATAATAATAATAATAATAATAATAATAATAATAATAATACAGTAATATTAGTAATAATGATGTTGACGATGATAACCTTCCATCATCATAATGTTTAACCATTAAAACGGTTGGCCTACATTACGTGCAGCCACGAGTTTGTCTGTCCACCGAGAAACATATTCTTGGCCTGCATCGGGCAGTATATAACTTAACATTGTTTTTTTTCCATGACGTTTCATTCCTTGTCCTTTTTCTTCCTCTTGGCCGTTGCACGACATCACAGTGATCACTCTCACTATCAGAGGAAGACATAATGGCGCTAAATAAGGGATGATAATAATAAAAAAAACAAATCACGACACTACGGACATTCAATTTCGCCGCGAAAATCACTAGACTGGGAATGTAAACAATAGTGGAGATGTAAACTGCGCGGTGATTGGCCGACACTTACGAGCTCCTTATGCGGGAAAATGCTGATTGGCTAGAACTGAATACCCGTTTAGTGACGCGCTCATTGGCTCGCTCTGAGCTGCTGCACATGCAACCTCTGCTGTAACTGAGCTCTTATGAGGCTGTAAGCCCGCGCGACATCACGTTCATTCATATAGCTAAAATCGATAATTCCTACTGTTCCATCAGGGATTTCTGACCTTACTGAAACGGCTGAATAGCTTAGAAATGCCACGAATAGACAGAGGAAACTTTGCCACATCTACTGGTATGCCTAACTCCAAATCGGTGGGGGTGGCGTTTACAACCTTCTGGTTCTGAGGCCCTCAATTAATTTTTATGCCAAATTCATCTATAATACTATAATTATTATAGAATAAGATGAGCTATTGTAAAATAATACCACATACTTATTGGTCTGAGAAGCAAAATATTCTGTGAGAGGCAGAATCTGTCCTTTCATAGTTTGGTAAGCCAACTCCAGGCTTCTTGGTCTGAGGAGCAAAATATTGTTAGAGTCTGAATCTATCCTTCCTTGGTGCGGTAATCTAACTCAAGGGAGTGGTAGACTTCTTGTACTACCAAACCATCAGTATGAAGTAGCCATGACCCCTTCATCACATCTTGAAGCTTCTTTATCCCCCCTACGTATATCTGAAAGCTAGCTATGCATTCTTTCATCTGACAGCCATTGATTTTCCACACGTCTTTCAGATCTAACTGCAATTTGTTATATGTTAGACTGGCCTATGCCTTCCGGATTGTGTCAAATCTAGGCTAAGTAAATCATGACACACATTTTGATCTCGGCTTCATCAAGTCTTTGCTTTTGTTGTATAATTCCTATGCTTATTACATCAATAAAACCTGCTGTAAAGCCTTTTGATATACTTTGTAAAACATACTAGCCTATGGTAACGTACATACTTATTCATCCAGATGATGGGTTGGGGTAGCCTGTCCTACTCACTCTGCCAATGGCTTACTGCGGCTGCTTCATCTGTCATAATCTACATTGTCAATTCCTATCTTAATGCCAGTTATAGATTCACTTCTACCATTTACTGCCACCGATATTTACCTGAAATGGTAGAGATGTGCTGTTATTTCAGTGGCCGGTAATAAAACCACAAGAAAAACGGGCATATTACAGCTCGGTCAAATCTCGATATCTAATATTTTTACTTTGCTATCAGATATTTTTGTCATGATTCATACGAAATACTTACCGCATCTTCCGCAAATTAAGAGTTACGGAGATATTTGCCGATGAATATTGTGCCTGGTTGTTATCGCAAGGATGCGCTTTATGCTGCCATGTCAGCTTTTCTGCTGATGCGTTTTGTTTTTTGTCAATGTATTGTGGGTAAAAATGCCTAATCGTCTTTTGTTTTTCGTTATGAATTATAAGTACGTACAAATGCTGAAACCTGATTGGTTGCTTTGTTTCAAGAATATAATTAATCAGCATTTTGGAATA
The DNA here is from genome assembly GCF_040412425.1 of Macrobrachium rosenbergii. Classification (NCBI taxonomy): domain Eukaryota; kingdom Metazoa; phylum Arthropoda; class Malacostraca; order Decapoda; family Palaemonidae; genus Macrobrachium; species Macrobrachium rosenbergii. The sequence continues at coordinate 38,197,373 of NC_089792.1, read as the reverse complement.
AGCCGCTTTCTACAAAGTGCGCTTTCCAGTTGACTGCCATGGATTCCGTCAAAAGTCTGCGGGTGTTCTCATGCATTTTGAGGCTATTGGTCGTTTCATGGACATTACAATGGAACTCACAGGTTGTGAATACCTGCGTGAACATTTAGTACTACATCTATTTAAGGTAAGTGAAGTGGTTAACGAAAGGGGTAACATTGCAGTATCGGCCAATTTCAATCAAACTGTAACTCAGACGTTAGGCAAAATTTCGTTCCCCGTAACCCTGTGGCAGCGCTACAAGAGCGCACATTACCGCTAGAACATACGAGAAAGCAGCAATCATTTAAAATGTGCATAAGCCGCCAGAGCGGCGCTTGTTCCACCCGAAACTGAGAGCGTACCAGCATGGCGGCCACGTATCTCAAAATCTAATCATTTGGTGGAAGAAATAAAGGTCAGATTCGTTGAAAGTACACTATTTGGGTTAGGGAAAATGTAATTTTATATCGGAATGTGAATTTGACTGAAACTGTAAATTTACCGAAAAAGTTACAATAATTGGCTAGGAAAAAAAATTCACATTAATTTGCAATGACCGGTAATAGTTAGGTTAGGATTGGTTAGGTTTAGGTTTAGGTTAGGTTAGGTTAGGTTGGTTAGGTTAGGCCAGGTTGGTTAGGTTAGGTTAGGAAGTTAAGTTAAGGTTAGGTTACTATGTATTTCAGGAAGTTTGAGTCTTCATTTTTTGCCAATGTTTTTCAAACCAATCAATTGATTGGTACGGTACTTTGAGACAAGAGTTTCTCACACCCTCCCTAATTTTTTATGAAAAATTCCATATCCAAATACAGATTTTAAAGGCACTTTACTCTTGAATTTTAGGACATAGCCAAACCTAGCTAATCAAGATTTACAAATTCATTCGGATAAGCACTCCTGGGGTACTTATCCCTCCCATCACTGACCATTCCTCATTCTTTAAACCTCACTTTCCTGTCCGTCTTTTCATTCATTCCCACCATATCACTCACTCTCTCTCTCTCTCTCTCTCTCTCTCTCTCTCTCTATCTGTCTTTGCAATATTTGTTATGTAATGGAATGTTTTCAGGCACATATTAGCATTGCAACTTTTCAACTGAGCAATATAGGATGAAATGAGCTAATGACCTGCATGGTTATACAGAATTTAGGGGTTAACAAAATCTTTGTGATTGATGAATGAAATGTTGGGTTAAACAACAGGTTTATCTATTGTGTATCCAGTAACTACAGAGAAGGTAGTCTCGTCGCTGTTCAGAGTTATGGCTTACATGTTGAAATTTCCCAGTGGATTCAGAAATGCAGCCAGGAGAGAGCTGCCCAAAAATTAAGAATAAATCTGAATAGGTAAGATATTGCTATGGTTATATTTCATGGTCATATATGCATAAGGGAATAAGGGAAAGATAAAACTGATTTATTGACATACATCTATGATATCGTGTACAATGTCTCAAATGATTATAAACTGTTCTGTGATTTTAATGAATTATTTTTTATTATATATGTAGAACAGTGAATTTAGAATAAACGTGAAATAACTTTTCATCTCAAAATTATGCAAAATAAAAACATTCACAATGACGTAAAGGATAAGTAGGGAAAAGAATGGTGGATAGGAGAGGAAAGTTAGGGGTAGTGAGGAATTTACTATAAGTAGATACTTATGACAAGTTCGGCACACTGAAAAGTGTTCATCTGTTTGCTGGCTACCTCCCATCAAATTCAAGAGAAGTGCCTGGAAAAAGCTGAATTTGGAAATTGAATTTATTACCAAAAATTAGGATGGGTGTGAAACACACACTATTGAAAGTAAATACTTAATTGATTCATCAATTAATTTGAAAAAAATATTGGCAAAACGATGACTCAAACGTCTTGAAATACATAAGTAGGCTAAGCTATATGGGTTAATTAGGTTATGGTTTTGATTAGGGTTAGATTAGGTTATAGGTTTGGCCTGGTTGGGTTGGGTTGGGTTGGGTTAGGTTAAGTTCGGTTAGGTTAGGTTACTTTTTTCTGTAACTTCATTACCAGCCACCATACATTATTGTGACACTTTTTTTTTTTTTATCTGGATTCGTTATTTCACCTTTTGAACCAAAGGTTGCTAAGTATTCGAATTTGCCAGTTGCAAGAGAGATGTCCTATGATTCCATCATACCTATTAATAATTATCAATACACAATACCTATTTCTCATTTTTATCAAATAATTCCTGATATTAAACAGAGCAATATTATCCTGTACTCACCTTAAGTCTGACGGTATTGTGATTGTGATGGGTACTTTGGGGTAATCCATACATAGATACTTTAGGTAGCTAATATTGGTTTTTCTGTATTACTGGTGTTTCATCGTATGCATCACATGCCAGCTTCCGTGCCCCACTGCTTTGCTAAAAAACGTGAATGTGAAGACGTCAATGTACAGTGACGTGACCGAACAGTTTTTGTTAATGGGAGTTGGGACTTAGTTTTTTTCTTTTGCAAGGCTGGCATCGGATCGCGGATATACGCCAGCACACTTGAGTCACGTCTCTGAGAGCGGATGACGTCATTATGTCATGACTTCGTCACTATTGGTTTGTAACCATTAGTTTGTCTTCGCTTTCTTCTAAAACGCGAAAAATGAAACTATGTCCCCGAGGTACTCTTTCGCAAGTAACAAAATGTTTCATAAACGTGAAGTCGCAAAGGTTGAGATCTGTTATATGAGAAGTTCCCTTCGAGGTAACAGACGTGTGAAGCACAAGAAAACAGATGATCTTATTAGTATGTACAGTACAATATCCTTCAAGAGATGGATACCGAAGATCCAATTGTAATTGCAACTATGAATCTGAATAATATTCCAATGTCAACCTGATGGTCTCACTCATTTGTAGGCAGTTTGATATGGATGCTCAGCTGCAAGATATGCTGCAATCGCAAATGGTGATGCAAGCCCAGCTTGCCGAGATTACGGAATTTATTAAAAACATGGACTCTGACAAATCTGTAAAAGGAAACAGAGGTGAAACGCCTTTAAACAACACCTGCATTTATGGGACACTTGGCCAGCAGACTACCTTACGCCCAGGCAACGGACATAGTCGCTGACGACACCTACCTCGGGCTCTATCCAGTCAGGCCCTGGCCTCGGTCGTCCCTCATACTCTTTCCCAAACACTAGAGGGCTAGAGAACCGGATAGAAGAATTTGTTTGAAACGGTAGAACGTATTCTGAGATTGCTGCCCAACTCGTGTAAAGGACGTAGCTAGTCATACACCAAGACACGGAACAGAATTTCTAGCAAATACGTAAAGGACTCTGAGGATTTCCTTCGACGTGAAAAAAAACGTCGTAGTATGCATCGTCCCTTGACGATGGAAAGAAGGAAATCACTAGGATAAAGGTCGCTCCTCAGTTCAATAAAGGCAAAATGTTTGTTAGTACGAGTAGGCTTGATCCCGTGTTGCATGAGTTCGTCCATGAGTTAACTGGAGATACATCCTGTGAAATTGAAATCGAGGTTTACTACATATCCTCAAATTTTAAGAACGTGATAAAAGCCATGGAAAAATACTCTTCGATCCTGATGAATGGGAGAAAGATTTTATAATTCGACCATTCTATGCCATGTCTTTCCAGTGCCTTGTCTCCCACAAATCTCCCTCATCTTCATCCCCTTCTCACAGTTCTCCTCCAAGTAGGTTTGGGTTATTCAACTATTCTGGGGACGACAGGAGCGCATCTGAGACTGTAAAGGAGGGGTTTTCAACCTGGGGTACGCCTACCCCAGCGGGTACGCCAAGGGGAGAGCCCCCATGGTTCGTTAGGGTTAGGGGCCTGGCCGCCCATTGACTGCATAGCCACAGGTAAATAATTATAAAAAAAAAAATTTTTTCTTTTATTTTTATGGAATTCTTTGTGTTTACAATATTATTGGTTATGTCAGAGAGTTGTGCACCTTACTTCCCTTCAGTACAGTACTTGCAAATATTAGTTGGCCAATGGAATATTTTTTTCAGTGTTTGTTTTGTTTTTTCTACTTTATACAAAGTGAAGGGGGTACATTATTGACATTAAAAACACCAAAAGGGTACGTAGGAGAAAAAGGTTGAAAAACCCCCTGCTGTAAAGCTTTCAAAGCTTTACAAAATCTGGTTCAGCCAAGTTCATGGATTTACCTATCAATATTTCTCCGTCTGCAGTAAGAGATACTTTTGGGAATTATATCTGTCTTATTCCAATTTCCTGTATGTCCTTTCCTCTTACACTGGTGACCTCTTGGACTGATCTGTAGACCAGCATGGTTTCACCTTGGCTATCAACGGACTCAATATGGTCATGCCCTGCCACTGAAAAGAAGCCACTAACGTACTAAATGTGGCTCTTCATTTCTAACTTAACTCTCCTTTAAGAGCTCAAGGTCCTCCTCCACTAATCTGGTAGGCTCAGCATGGGTTCTGCACAAAATCTAAACAACTACCAGACCCAATATTGTCAAGCCTACCACTAAAAATCCACTAACAAACACAACATGGCACTCAAGTTCTGATTTTTCTCTCCCCCAAAGGCCCAAGGCCATTCCCCAAAGACGTAAAGACTAATCTTTGTAAGGAAAAACATATAGAATGTCCGTGAACAGACAACCAAATGCAAACTGTCAACTTCCATCTGCCTCCATTCTCAACAACAGAACTATCTGCTAGGTTCCTAAGGTTAATTATATACTTCTGACGCTGCAACATTATAAGTTTCATTATAAAGTGCCACCAAGAAGGAACATTGCATACTTCAGTCTATCTTAGATGCTCTTTTCTCCTGGATGCCTTCCTAATAACCGAATTCTCACTGGTCCTAACCACTTACGGCCAATTGAGGAGAAGATACAATGAGCTCTCTGAAACCCAACTCCGACACCCACAACTAAGGCATAAGGTGAGAAGGCGTCCCCTTTGGCAACACAGGACGTACCATATTCTGCAATTCAACCTTATTTACAGACTCTCCACCCCTCCAGGAAGAGCAACCAAATTGGTAACACAAAAATTAACTAGGCGTTGAGCCAATATGGATATAAAAATATGAGTGAAACAATGGTCAAGTGCCAAAGAAGCAAAAGTAACCTGTTACACAAAATTCAGCTTCACATATTTCATGGGCATGATGTCATTCTCTGGCCACCTCCATGTTGAGATAGTAGTCCCCCTACCCCCATCCGATGTCTTTGGAAGTATCTCAGTGCCTTTCGCTCCCCAAAGGAAAAATAAAATAACCCAAAATAAAAAAAAATAAATGGGAAGTAGCAAACTCTAGCTTAGCATAGAAACCTATAAGTTAATGCCATCAACGACCACCAAAAAAGTATATTTCCCCCCGATATAAAATTAAATAAAAAAAATATAAGATAAAATTATTAAAAGTAAAAATTAAAAACTAAAAGCATTAAAAAACAATAAAAACAAAATAAGTAAAAAAGAATAAAGGATTTAAATGTAAAAACCACAAGAATAAAATATGGAAAATTCTAGAATGAAAACGAATAAAGAGTTAAAAATAAAATAAAAAAAAGGTAAAAAAGATAAAGATAACAAGATTGGGAGGTGGCACCCTTTGGCACAGAAATCTGCAAAAGTGCGTGCCACTGACCCTATAAAAGTAAAATCCCCATAGTAAAAAAAAAAAGTTAGGTGAGATGGAACCCTCTGGCATGGTGTAGACCCAAGTTCATGTCACTGACTGCACCCTCAAAAAAAAAAAAAAAAATAGAAGATAAAATAAAAAAGACAAAAATACAAAAAATGAATAAGCAGCCTGAGGTGGTGTAGAAACCCATAAGTTCAGGTCACAATATCCCCTCTCAAAAAAAATCTCCTGAAATAAAAACAACAACAACAACAACAAAAGTGGGGGTGTGTCCCGTGGGACACCTATAAGTTCATACCACCGATCCCCCTAGAAATATTCCAAAAAAGTAAAAAAGAATAGAAAATTAAAAAAATGGGAGTTGGCATCTCTGGACTGGAGTAAAAACCTATAAGTTCAAGCCACATACCCCTCAAAAAAATAAAAGGTCGCAAAAATAATTGAAAATAAACAGACAAAAATGCGCCGAAGTTTCTTCGGCGCAATCGAGTTTTCTGTACAGGGTGTAATGCTGTATGAAACTCTCAGCCACGGGCCATGAAACTCTCAGCCAGCCATGGTGGCCTGTGTTGTTGCGGTGCCAGACGCAAAATCATGGCTAATTTAAATAAAAACTACTGGAGGCTTTAGGGCTGCAATTTGGCATGTTTGATGATTGGAGGGTGGATGATCAACATAAGCTCAACCTGCAGCCCTCTAGATTCAGTAGCTTTAAGATCTGAGGGCGGACAGAAAAGAAGCTTCTCACAGCAAAGGTTGGCGAGAAAACACCACCACCTGTTAAATGGAGCTCTGACCTGAGAGAGACCCTGTCTCCAACACTAAACATTGGAGATGGTCTTACCTTGGTAGACAGCCGCTTAGGAAACAAAAGTACAGTATACTCGGTGGGTTGGGTACGTTTCGGCGTAGCCCATTTGACGTAGCTGATTCGGCGTGGCCGATTCGACGTCTATGAAATAATTGGACTATTCGGCGTAGTCGTTAAGGCGCCAGGACATTTCGACGTCAATGTCTTTAAAATTTTATTAGGATATATTTTTCATGCAAGAGGATCCAAAACAGGCCTGAGGTCCAATAAAGAATGAAGAGGGGTAAAAACAATGAAAACACCCAACTACTAATATGACAGTCTTTTTTTGTCATTTATTCTTAGAATCTGATATTACGCCACTTTATAAACTGATATAATAACGTATCTTAAAAACTTAAATTGCAAAAACTGTATTATAAAAAATTCTTAAAAACCTAGTAAATCTATTTAATCTTAGAAATTACTTTCATTTCTGTAATTATGAGCAACACCCCTAAGGAGTTCAGTGGGATCTAATGATTCAACTTCCAATATAAATTTTTATATTCGTTCATCAGCATCTCTATATTTTTATTTAGCTTCTGAGGGGCCTGATATCCAGCAGTCAACTTTTCGAGATGTGCGTCACGTCCTTTCTGTACTTTCCATGAGGCATCAATAAATTTCCAAATTATGGGATGGTGCATTCCAAGCTCATGTTGCAAACGTCGACTGGCCATTTCGGCGTGATTATTGGTCAGATCTTCATTGTTCAGAGTTCGCTCATAAAGGTTCCATATCTCGGGAGCGAGAATTGGGCTCATCCTAGCGTTTCCAGGCCTATTCAGTCGTCCAATATAAGTATCCTCAAACCAATGAAACAAGGCTATTGGTTCATCAGGAAGAACTGCTACTAATGCATCCATGTATTCATCCATCTTTTCTAATGGAACGAAAGCGAATGCTATGATCATTATTAGCCTATAAAGCAAAGTCAGCATCTGTTTTATAACGACTTGACAAACTCAATGAAATAAGATGTCCGTGCATGTATTGGGCGAGATGAAAAAGAAACCCTTTGATGCGAACGGTGGGAAATGCATCTTGCATAGCACGAATGGCAGCTCGTTCAAAGTCACAAATTATTGAAGTCGGTCTCAAATCAGGTTCGATGGTTTTAAGTAACTCAGATAAACGAAAATAAGTTACGCTTTGTTTGTTAGGAAGCAGAGCATAAACTATAGGAATAACTCTTTCACGCTTCTTAGCCGATATAACATACAACTGATGAAAAAGATTAGGGGCGATAGTGAAAGTCTCGTCAGCAAACCAAATTTCTGAGTAGACTAAATGTTGCAGCCAGCTAATCTTCCAAATACCAATATCCTATATTAAGTTTAGTGTTCTAATAGGGAACTTTATTCTACACCCAGTTGGGGAACATTAAATGCTCCAAATTAGTTGGGCTAGCTGGTGCCTTGTTTAATAAGCCATTCTTTCCTATAAGTTTTATATTGCAGGCAAGCCTGGAGCTAAGGCTAACTAGCTTGAGATGCCAGCCAAACATTCTCCATTTACCACAACGGTTGGTGGCCTGGAGAGTTTCAGTGCACTTCTTTCAACACTTGTTTTTATCTTTTCAACCCTCTATTTTTGCAGCAGATGTCTCCTGGCTGTTTATTCAACTGGTAAAGCAGGGTTTTCCATCCTTCATATGCAATCTCTACTTTACATCGATCTTATATTCACATCTCCAAAACTTAATTCAGGATCACTTTGCTCAAGTTGCCTCAAAGATAAAAAGGTATCCATCGTGTACCACTTTGTTTCTTCCACGTTTTGATAAAACATTTGATGCCATTTCGAATGATATGGCTTAGACGAACTGAACCGAGCTGAGTTCTATGACAGTTTCTAGCTTAGACCTAACTGGACTATTTGGCAATTAAAACTATTGGGCTAGAATAGCCAATACGACGACAAATTGGAGAGAGAGGAGAGAGAGAGAGAGAGAGAGAGAGAGGAGAGAGAGAGAGAGAGAGAGAGAGAGAGAGAGTTAAAGAAAACAAGGGGACTGCCTTGTTTTGATAAATTTTCACACTACAACGACCAGTTACTAATTTGGCGCCAAAACGACCCTCCGCTGGAAAAACTTTGTCGAAAGAGCTACGCTGAATCAGCCACGCCGAATCAGCTACGCCAAATGGCCTACGCGAAACGTCCCATCCCTTTATAAGGTTAGCCAGCCCCCGCGAATAGTTAAAATTGCAATTATTAGACCTGCGTGTCTTACAGAAAAACTTATCTTAACAGTTTTTTACAGAAAACTAATCCACCGACTGCTGTTGGCCATAAAACTACATGACATAGAAACCTGTAAGTCCACGCCACTGGACTCCTAAAAGATGCGCCCAAAAAAAAATAATAATAATAAAAAGATGGGAGGGCCACCTTTAGCGTAGCACAGAATCGTAAGTTCATGCATATGACCCCTAGGAAAATACAATCCCCAAAATAATAACATAGATGAAAAATACAAAGAAGGGGAGGTGGAATGGCGTAGAAACCAATAATTTCATGCAAACCAACGCCTCAAAAAATATAATCCCAGAAAAAAAAAGATGGGCAGGTGGTAAACTCTGGCTTGGAGTAGTAATCTGTAGGTTCATGCCACCGACCCCTTCAAAAATAAAATTCAAGTAAAAAAATGAAAATATGTGGAGGTGACATCCTCTGGTGTGGAGAATAAACCTATAGTTACTTGTCACTGACCCCCCAGTAAAATAAAATCCCACTATTATGGAAAAAAGATAAATAATAATAAGATGGTGAGGTGGAAACTTAGGGCGTGGTGTAAATAATGCAAATTCATGACACCGAATGAACAAAAAATGAAATTCCCGTAAAAAGATAAAAATTGAGAGGTGGCAACCTCTTGTGGAGTTTAAACAGATAAGTTCATGCCACTGTCTACCCCAAAAAATAAAATTCCAGGAAAAATAAAAAAGATGAATACAAAAATTGGGAGGTGGTATTTTCTAGAGTGGAATATACCTTTGTAATTTCATGCCACTGATCCCGCAGAAAAATAAAATCCCACCAAGATATGAAAAATATTAGAAATAAAGGATGGGAAGGTGGTAACCTTAGCAATGTTATAGAGACCTGTAAGCTCATGCAATCAACCCCACTAAATAAAAATCTGTTAAATAAAAAAATAAAAAAATTAGTATAAAGGAAAGTGGCAATCTCTGTCATGGCATAGGAACCTGTAGTTTCATGCCACCGACCCTCCAAAAAATAAAATCCCCAATAATTACGAAAAAGAAAAAAAAAAATGGGGAGGAAGGAGGCAAACTCTGGCGTGGAGTAGAAAACTCTTAAAGTTCATGCTCTCGACCCCCCCAAAAATTAAATCCCCCAAAAGTTAAAAAAGGAAAAAAAATAAGATGGGCAGGTGGCATCCCTGGCATGGGAGAAAACCTGCAAGTTCATGCATCCGACCCCAGAAAAATAAAACCCTACAAAATAAAAAAAAAATTAGAACGGGCACCTCGTGGCTTGGTGTAGACATTTATAAGTTCATGTCACTGACCCCACAAGAAAAAATAAAGGAAATGAAAATAAAAAGATAAGGAGGTGGTAACCTCTGGCGTGGCGTAGAAGCCTTAAGTTCATGCCACTGAACTCCTCAAAAAATAAAAGACCCAAAAATAAAAAAAAAAAGAAAAAAAAAATTGAGGAGATGGTATCCTCTGGCATGAAGTAGAAACTCACGCACCCCTAAAAAAAAACTCATAATGAAAAACAATGAACAGTTTGGGAGATGGCAACTTCTGGTGTGATGTAGAAAGCTGTAAGTTCATGCCACCAACCCCCCAAAAACATACGATCCCTTTCAAAAAAAAAAAAAAAAAAAGAGGCATAAGAATAAAAAAGATGTGGAGAGACAAAATCTAGCCTGTAGTAGAAACGTGTAAAGTTCATGACACTGACCCGGCAAAAATAAAAATCCCACAAAAAAAAAAAAAAAAATTAAGGGTGGCAACCTTTGGCGTCAAGTAGAAATCTGTAAGTTCATGCCACTGACCCCTGAAAGAAAAAGTTCTCAGAAAAATAGAGAGAAAAATGAAAAATAAAAAAAAAAATGGGTAGGAAAATTCTGGTGTGCAAAACCTGTAAGTTCATGCAACTGACCCACCAGAAAAATAAAATTCCCCCCTCAAAAGAATAATTAATGAAAAGATAGTTGCTGATGGCAAAGCTGGTTTGATTTTGATACTTGTATGTTCTATCAACAAACCCCAAAAACAGAAACTACCCCAAAACAACTAAAACAAAAAATATAAGAAAAATAAAAAGATAGCAGGTGGAAATCTCTGATATGTTGTAGAAAACCTGTAAGCCCGTGACACTGACTCCAAAATAGAATTTTCAGAAGTAAGTGAAAGAGAAAAAAAAAAATAAAACAATGGGGAGGTGGCATCCTCTGGAGTAGGGTAAAACTGTATGTTCTGGCCCCTGAACTGCTGCCAACCCTCTCCAAACAAAAATTTAAATGAAGAATTAAAATAAAAGTGGGGAGGTTGGGCACCTTATATTGTGCATAGAACTCATCTCTGCTGTGGCATAGAAACTCATAAGTGCATGTGACTAAACCCCGAAAAAACATAAAATCACTACCCCCCCAATAAAAAATAAAAAGATGGGGAGGTGGCAACACCTGCTTTGGCGTAGTTACCTGTAAGTTCATGCCACTGACCCCCAAAAGATGAATTTCACGCAAAAAGAATCATATATATATGAAAGAGATATATATATATATATATATATATATAAACAACGAAATTGGGAGGTGGCATCCCTGACATGTAGTAGAAAACAAATAAGTGTATACCACCGACCCTCAAAAATAAAATCCCCTCAAAAAAAAAAAAAAAGAGAGAGAGAGGTGTAGTGTTGAAGCCTGCACGCTCATGCTACTGATCCTCCAAAAAATAAATAACCCCATAAATAAAAAAATTAAAAAGATGGGAAGTTGGGAAACCCTGGTGTGTCGCAGTAAACCTGAAGTCATGACACAGGTCCCAATAAGAAAAAATAGAAAAAAAAAAAAAAATGGGGATGTGGCGGCATTGTGCAGTAACCCGTAAGTTCATGCCACCAAACCCGCAAAAATCAAATTCACGAAAAATAAAAAAAATATATTTATAAACAATTAAAATATGTGGAGGTGGCATCCCCTGGGGTAGAGAGTAAACCTGTACATGGCAGTGACCCCCCGGAAAAAAGAAATCCCACCAAAATAAAAAGAATAAAAAAACAAAAAAAATTTTTTGGCAACCTGTAAGTTCATGACAGCAAACCCAAAAAACTGAAATTCCCGCAGAAATAAAAAAAAAAAAAAAAAAAAAATGTACAGGTGACAACCTCTGCCGTGGAGTTGAACCCGGAAATTCAGGCCACCGACCCTCCAAAAAATATTCCCGCAAAAAAAAGTAAAACGTAAAAAAAGGGGATGTAGCATCTTGGCGTGGAATATACACCTGTTAGTTTCATGCCAATGACCCCCTAGAAAAATAAAATACCACGGAATAATAATGAAAATAAAAAATGAAAAGATGGGGAGGTTGCTACTCTGGAATGGCATAGAAACATGAAAGTTCTTGCCGTTGACCTCCCAATAAATAAGATCTCACATGAATTAAAAAAAAAAAGGAGATGACGAGGTGGCAAACCCTAGACTCGTGTAAATTTATGACACCCACCCTCCCAAAAATGAAATAACTGCGAAAGTAAAGATGAATAAAAAATGGCGAGGTGGCAACTGCGGTTTGAAATAGAAACCCGTACCTCATGTAACCTATCCCTCCAAAAACAAAATTCCAGCAAAAATAAGAAAAAGTAAAAAATGAAAATATGTAGAGGTGGCATCCTCTGGAGTAGAGATTAAACCTGTAAATACTGTACACACCACTGACTGCCCAGGGATATAAAATCTTCCCCCACCAAAAGAAAAAATAAATAAATAAAAAAATTAAAGGCTAGGGAGGTGGCAACTATTGCGTGGCGTAGATATGCGTAAGCTCATGACACCGAAACAAAAATAAATGAAATTCCCTCAGGAATAAAAACAAATAAAAAAAAAATGTAGAGGTAGCAACCTTTTGCGAAGAGATTAAACCGAATCCCCACAAAAATAATGAAGGAAAGAAAAAATAAAAAGATTGGGAGGTGGTAACCTCTGAAATTATTGGAATTGCATTTCATAATCCAGCTTTAAGAGTCTACAAGGATTTCCCGGTAAAATTAATTTGACAAGTTTATAACGATAGCTTTTTACACAGCAAATCAGTGCGGAATAAATATGCATTAGCAAATAGGAATCATTTCCAGATATTAAACAGAAAACAGGCTACGCAAAGAGCTTAATGGCTTTAAGCAAATCTTTTAAAATTAGTTTCCATAACACCTGCAAGTAAGTTTCAAAAGTCTTTCTGGAAAAAAAAATATTGTGGCTGTATTCTCAAATTAAACAAGCATCAGTTTTAACAGCAACATAATATTCAGAATTTTTTTTGAAATTATCTACATTATCAATAATGGCAGGGACCTGTTTGTGTAGGAAAATGTGGTTCATAAAGATATTAGAATAAAAACAAGACTCTTGATCCAAAGTTTACAATTTTCGGCTCTAGACGAGGGGTTAGGAGCAGGGGACGGACACGTACCCAAAGCTAACTGAAAGAACCTTCGAGTCTCTGAATGCACTGGACACTGAAGTATC
>NC_089792.1:38182612-38183638 GCF_040412425.1 Macrobrachium rosenbergii | reverse complement strand
ACATTTGGCAACCACACTTTTATTTTTGTAGACATAATTAATTGTAAGAATATCCTGTGTTACTCAAAAATTATTTTGCACTTTTAGGTGCATTTTAATAAAAGCTATATTTTAATTTTTTTATATATTTTTATTTTACATGTTTATATTTAACTTCTTTAGGAGTTCCTCATTGATCGGGTGGGTAACGTTCTCAGCTAGCACTCTGCTGGCCCTGCGTTCGATTCTCCGACGGGCCAATGAAGAATTAGAGGAATTTCTTTCAGGTGATAGAAACCATTTCTCGCTATAATGTGGTTCCGGGTTCCATAAAAGCTGTAAGTCCCATTGCTAGGTAACCAATTGGTTCTTAGCCACGTAAAATAAATCTAATCCTTCGGGCCAGCCCTAGGAGAGCCGTTAACCAGCTTAGTGGTCTGGTTAAACTAAGGTATCCTCATTTTTATATTTAACTTCCGCATCTGTCCATCTGTTTGAGTCAAATCTTATAACTAAATTTTCGATCTGTTCCCTTCGTCCAGTGGACTTGAAATTTTCATGGTTACCCAATCCCGGTGACAATACAACCTATCAGTAGGTCACAGGTGACCTCTAGTGACCTTTCAGTGGCCTCTCCCAATACCTCAGGATTTGTATGAAAGCCTTCGGATTTTTCATACTTTCTTTGGCTTGGTAGCATAATTTAATAACTACTGATCTGTCAAACCTTTTTTGGCTCGACAGGATAGCACGTTCAATTTTTTTGTAGTTATAATCATAAATCGGTTACAATTTGTCAGAACTAAAAAGTATAAAATTAAAATAAAATATAAAAAAAGTTTTAATACACGCTTGTATTAAAATGCACTAAAAAGTAAAAATAATTTTTGAGATAACAGGTTTTTATTACAATTAATCATGTCTAAAATAAAATGGCAAACATGGAAGGAAATGCCAGAAAAATCTTTCTTTTCTTGTAGCATTTCCTTCCATGTTTGGCGCCCACGCTTTTATTTTTGTAGACATGATTAATTGTCAGAAAATCCT
>NC_089792.1:38162612-38177612 GCF_040412425.1 Macrobrachium rosenbergii | reverse complement strand
GAATAGCAGAATAACTCCAGCATTGTATCACAAACCACAAACCACCATGCACCCAAAATGGATGACCACAGGAGAACATACTTAGTACAGAAAGACATAAACAAGGGAAATATAGCTAGTAACTACAGGCCTATCACCTGCCTACCAATAATGTAGAAGTTACTAACAGGTATTTTCATTGAAAGGCTATACAACTGCCTAGAGGATACAAATGCCATCCCCCACCAACAGAAATGCTACAGAAGGAAGTGTAAGGACACAAAAGACCAGTTCCTGATAGATAAAATGGTAATGAAGAATAGTGAGAGAAGGAGAACCTACCTAAGCATGGCATGGATTGACTACAAGAAAGCCTTTGACATGATACCGCACACGTGACTAATAGAATGCCTGAAAGTACATGGGGCAGAGGAAAACTCCATCAGCTTCCTAAAAAATACAATGCACGACTGGAATACAGTACTTACAAGCTCTGGCATAAGGCTAGCAGAGGTTAACATCAGAGAGGGATCTTGAAAGAGACTCACTGACCCCACTACTCTTTGTAGTAGCCATGATTCCATGGCAAAAGCACTGCAGAAGATGGATACTGGGTACCAGCTCAAGAAAGTAGGCAACAGAGTTAACCATCTGATGTTCATGGACGACATCAAGCTGTATGGTAAGAGCATCAAGGAAATAGATACCCTAATCCAGACTGTAAGAATTGTATCTGGGGACATTGGGATGACGTCTGAAACGGAAAAATGTGGTTTGGTCAACATACAAAAGGCAAAGTGACAAGGAATGAAGGGAAAAAGCTACCAGACGGGAATAGCATCAAACACTAGATGAGACAGGATAAAAATGCCTGTGAATAATAGAAGGAGAGGATATAAAACACCAAAAGGTGAAGAACACGATCGGAAAAGAATATATGCAGAGACTTAAGGCGATACTCAAGTCAAAACTCAATGCCGGAAACATGATGAAAGCCATAAACGCATAGGCAGCACCAGTGACCAGATACAGCACAGCAGCAGTGGAGTGGACGAAGGCTGAACTCCTCAGCATAGACCAGAAAACTAGGAAACACATGACAATACACAAAGCACTACACCCAAGAGCAAATACAGACAGACTACAGAAAACATGAAATGAAGGAGGGAGAGGTCTACTAAGCATAGAGGACTGTGTCAACATCGAGAGCAGAGCACTGGGGCAATATCTGAAAACCAGTGAAGATGAGCGGCTAAGAAATGCATGGGAAGGAGGACTGATAAAAGTAGACGAAGACCCAGAAATATAGAGATAGGAGAATGGAAAACAGAACAGAGGACTGGCACAGCAAACCAATGCATGGGCCGTACATGAGACAGACTAAAGAACTGGCCAGCAATGAAACATGGCAATGGCTACAGAAGGGAGAACTCAAGAAGGAAACAGAAGGAATGCTAACAGCGGCACAAGATCAGGTCCTAAGAACAAGGTATGTCCAAAGAACAAAAGATGGAAATAACATCTCACCAATATGCAGGAAGTGCAATATGAAAGATGAGACCATAAACCACAAAGTAAGCGAATGTCCGGCGCTTGCACAGAACCAATACAAAAAAAGGCATGATTCAGTAACAAAAGCCCTCCACTGGAGCCTGTGCAAGAAACACCAGCTAGCTTACAAAAACAAGTGGTGCGAACATCAACCTGAGGGAGTGATAGAAAACGATCAGGCAAAGATCCTCTGGGACTATGGTATCAGAACAGATAGGGTGATATGTGCCAATAGACCAGACTTGACGCTGATTGACAAAATCAAGAAGAAAGTATCACTAATTGATGTCGTAATACCATGGGACACCAGAGTAGATGAGTAAGAGCGAGAAAAAATTTATAATAGAAATAAGAAGGATATGGATATGCCAGTGAAACTGTACCCATAATCATAGGAACACTAGGGTAATGATTCCAAGATCCCTGAAAAGGAACCTGGAAAAACTAGAAGCCGAAGTAGCTCCAGGACTCATGCAGAAAAGTGTGATGTTGGAAGCAGCGCACTTAGTGAGAAAAGTGATGAACTCTTTAGGAGGTAGGATGCAACCCGAATCCCACGCTATAAAAACCACCCAGTCCAATAGGATGACTGATAGACAAAAAAAAATAATAATAAATAAATAAATAAATAAATAAATAATAATAATAATAATAATAATAATAATAATAATAATAATAATAATAATAATAATAATAATAATAATTTGTCATGAAGATGTTCTACACATCAGCGTTTTTTCATACTTATAAACACGAACAAAATTTCTTTCATAAGTTCAATAGTCTAAAATTTATGTGAATAAATGTGGGCTTTGCAAAGAAAGCTTCAGTGACATCACCCCACCACACTTATTCAGTCTTTTTTCGTAATCCTGTCATTTCTACTTTCTTACCTCCGCGCTTTTCTTTTTCCGTTCCTTTCCAAATTCCCCAGGTTCACAATTCCTCTCGCTACCGATATTTACTACCTGCTTGATACTGCAAGCTCATCATTCTCTCCTTCGCTCTACTTTTGCCGTACATTATGCTCTGTATCTCTCCCTGTTCCTATTTCCCAAATGACTTCATTGCACATCCATTACTACCTCCGTCTTCCAAGCTTCCCGTTCCATACTTGTTCCTGCTTTCTGCGATCACTTCCCAACCTTTCCCCCATTTTCCCCATAAGACTTTCAACGGAATCCTCTCCATCTCCTTCCTTCACCTCAGCAACCTTTACCCTCGTCTCACACGCCCACCTTTACCCTCACATTTGCATTCGCCGAGCTGCCACACCTAAATACCGGGCACATTATACCACCTCTCGGCTTCGTGCTGTCCATTGTAACAACCGGTTTTCTAAGGAGAGAGAGAGAGAGAGAGAGAGAGAGAGAGAGAGAGAGAGAGAGAGAGAGAGACCTTGCAGGTTATGAGGGTATGTGAAGGCTGATCGTTTTGGCTTAGGACGGTTCTAGACTAACTCTGGCACCCCTATCACCTCGAGTCCCGTCCACCCCTGCCATTTGCGACAATCTCGGTACCTCCAAAAGCATTCTCTTCCCACAAAGAAGCGAAGGGCGGTATAAAGGAAGATCGTGGGTTGTTGTACCTTGCGAAAGAAATGTACTTTGGGATCTTAATGGTTAGGTGGTTTGTGTGTGTGTGTGTGTGTGTGTGTCTCAGAGAGAGAGAGAGAGATTGCGTCTTACCTAAGAAACCAGGTCACTGTCTTGGACCTAAAGCTTTTATTCACGTAATCGTTTGAGAGAGAGAGAGAGAGAGAGAGAGAGAGAGAGAGAGAGAGAGAGAGAGAGAGAGAGAGACAAGACACACACCAATTTTTCTTAATCATGCGTATTTGGTATATTTCATCGTTTTATTACATAAAGTGCGCGTAGAATCAAATAAAATCTGCAACACATTCATACTCACACCGTGCAAAATTTATAACAGTTAAAGACTGATAAGAAATACATAAGATTATAGACACGAGTGTACATGCATGTACTTTTTTTTTTTAATTGAGCTGGATATTTTGTGAGCAGTTGTCGGCTTTATCCACCTTCTTCCCTTACATTTATATTTAACTACCACACTTCACTTCCATATAAGGGAGATGGTCCAGCAATACCTTCATATTTGGTTTCCCCAGATACTCAATTTTTCTTCCCAATTTTTTGCACACATCTTGCAACATCCATTTCTTTAACTATTCTGTGACTCCTCACTCTCTCACTCCTCCATCACCTACATTACCATTTACCCATTAATATAATCAACAGCCACCATTTGTCTACTGCCAATGCTGATCCTTCGTTGGGCGGACCCAATCAAGAGAGCCAAGAACATGCCAGTGATGGGGGGGAGGAGTGTGGGGCGTCAACGGATCAGATGGCTGGATGTGGTGAGTAGGGATATGGGTGAGGTGGGACGGGGGGAAGGAGGTGCAAGGAACAGAAATAGATGGAGAAAGCTGACTCGAGCGGCCGACCCTGCTATACAGTGGGACTAATAAGGTCGAAAGAAGAAGAAGAAGAAGAACGTTGACCGTCGTTGCTCCATCTTCTCGGTTTTCATTTACCTTGTCATCATTATTATTCAGAACATGAACCCCATTCATAACGAAAAAGCTCACAGGGACCACTAACTTGAAATTCAAGCTTCCAAGGAATATGGTGTTCATTTAAAAGAAGTAATGGAAGATAATAGGAAATACAGAAAGAAATGATCAGTTATTAGAAAAGGGAAAAATAAATCAACAAATTAATCAACAAATAGATAAAAATGTACATAAATTATTAAAATGCAAGGAGAACTGTTTTAGGGTAGTAATGCATTGCATCTTCGCTTGAACTTTTGAAGTTCCATTTGCGCAGCATCCTCAGGGAGACTATGTGAGGAATAGAGGACCTCTGGAACTGAGAAATTCGACAACGAAGTCCTTTACTGCGTAAGAGTGCCGCTGTTCAGCAAACCTAGTTGCTCTCGGCACGAAAAGAGGAGCAGGGATCTATTGTGGATGTGAAAGATATCTGTTAAACTATAACTTTAACCTTTACCCTTGCTCACTTTCAACTCATAAGTTCTTCTTACAAATGCCTCCAAACTCTGTTCACAGTTTCTCTTCACTTTCCTCAATCAGTACCAAATCATCTATAAACATTAGTTATTCCACCATTCACTCACGACTCATTTTCTTATCTTT
Source organism: Macrobrachium rosenbergii (assembly GCF_040412425.1). Classification (NCBI taxonomy): domain Eukaryota; kingdom Metazoa; phylum Arthropoda; class Malacostraca; order Decapoda; family Palaemonidae; genus Macrobrachium; species Macrobrachium rosenbergii. The sequence continues at coordinate 38,172,898 of NC_089792.1, read as the reverse complement.
CAACTTTGTACCTACTTCTATCCTTTCTCTGATCTCTCTCATTAATGTATGTATAAATCATGTTGAACAGCCATTTAGGCATAACACACCTTTAACTCAAGACCTGCTTTCATATAGAACAAGTTACTTTCCTGTCTACACATTCCAATTCATATTTCACTTTCATCTAAAAAACTTTTGTTCACACTCAAAGACTTATCTCCTCTACCATAAACCCTAAACACCCTCCATATTGCCAATCGTTCTGTGGTAAGTTTTTCCTTATCCACCAGTGCCACAGCTTTTTGCCTACGCTTTCAAAATTCTCACATAACTCTTTCCTACAAAGCTCTCGATAACCACTTCTTCCTTCTTTGTTCTTCCCCGATCAGTTCCTCGGTCATCTTTCTTACTTTCTCTGTCATCCTACCATCCACGGTCACTGGCTTACTATGTAATATTATGCTGCTATCATTTTTACATTCCCCTCTATCACCTTTACCCTCATACAAAGGAACTATTATTTCTCTTGTGCGTTCATTTGTTCATCAGCATTTCTATCTGAAATTACTTCTTTGTATTACAACATTTTTTCCCATAAATTTCTTGGTCAACTTTTGCATTACTTGTCTTCTGCTTTTTATTTTGACAACTGTAAATCAGTAAATGAACTTCCTGTACTGCAAAAAAAAAAAAACTTTTACAAAATCCCTTCAAATCTTTATTCCTCCACTTACAGTATGTCTTCCCCTTTCCTCTATCCTACAAATACCAACAGTCCTTGGTGATTTTAAGACCCTCTACTGGAATTTTGGATACTCCTTAAGTACACCACCCAGCTCTGTGGCTTTAACCCTATCAATATTTGCATCCTTTTTTCTTCTTGTATGTTATTTGCAATTACTTGAAATCAAACTCACTTGCCTTTTTTTTCCCTTACAGCCAAATTTGTATGCTTTTCTCTCCAACTTTAACTTCTATCAGTTTTTACCTTGGCTTCTACCAGGTAATGATATCTTATACCTCCAACCAAACACTTTCCCACCCAATGACAACAATCAACTCACTCTTCCATTTACTCTGCACCACCACTTAGTAACTCTTCGTCATATTTTATTCCCAAGTGCACTTAAGAGTATTCATCTTTCGAAGCCATAAATTTTCAACATTCAAGTCACTTTCCAAACACATTTCCTTCACACTTTCTCCAAGAACTCCACACTCATAAAAAATGCCATGTCTTTCTGTAACCCACCTTTCAATTCAGAATCACAGAGCACGGCCACTCTTCATTCTCTTTGAGCCAGACACTATATTTTGACTCTCCCAGACACATACTGTTCCACTCTCATTTATTTCCATTTGGAAACAATAGGCACTCATAATCATAACATTTTTACCACCACAGTCAATCTTTGAACTAACTCATTTGTACTATACACAGTATATATATATATATATATATATATATATATATATATATATATATATATATATATATATATATATATATATATATATATATATATATATATATATATATAATAAAAGTGAATGTTCTGCAAGTTTTTGCGCCATAGAAATTTGACCCAAAACATGACAGATTCAGACAAAATTTTACACACACCACTATGTCACCCACACAGCTTATACACACAAAATCACACTCCTACTCCGTGGCAGGCAGATGAACATACATAAATCAAATTAAATTTTCGTTTTACCGGTGTTGTTCAGCTTTTCTTCAGTAACTTTATTAATCACCAGCAGCTTTGGAAAACCAACTCCTTTTCTGTTAAAAACGATACAAAAAAACTCCTCCCTGCAAACCCTTTAAAAAATTAAATGTTTAGTGCATCAAGAAAATTAAACAGATGTGGTCTGATTGAAAGTTTGATGAAGTACTTTCAATCAGTCATAAAGGTACAGTTTAGTTCAAAAATATAACTACTACCACCAGCCCAAAATATTACAATCCTTCGCCACTATTTCAAAAAAATAGTAACAGACCAAATGCTTCTGACTAAGACAAATAGCTCAATCCCCTTCATTAAAAAACTACTCGGCGACGAAATTATCATAAATTTTTCCACTGAACTCATCTTAACCCAAACGTGTCAATAATCATACCCTGCCAATACAATACATATTCTCAAGTACCCTGTGGTATTACCATCATCATATCTAAGTACTTAATCCATTAAGAAAAACTCCATAGCTATGGGCACAACTTCGGAGATAAAGAACTGCAGCTCATCCTATTTAGCCTATAACAATAAATCCCTTATAACATCAAATTTTATCGTAATTTACGTGAATTTTGATCATAATTTATCATAATCATTAATATAACTGTTTATTACCTCGATAAAATCCACACTGAATCATTCTATATCGTTAATTTCTTTAAGTCAAATCACCACCTTCTGCGCATGTGTATTAGCTACTGGCTAGACACGCCATGCATGATGTACTACCACCGCCCCACATATCCAGCAAACTGCATGTGGTCTTGTCGAGTTTGAAGAAAGGAAATACAGTCAAGTGGTGACAACAAAGAATACCAAGAAATTATTCATACGCCATGGAGGGTCTGTGAGAAGTGAACAACACAAAGACAGCTTCATCAACCTGGTGGCAACTGACCTCACCCCTCACCAAAAGTCCCTGCTAAACTTGGGTCTCCAGTGTCACTACACAGGGAAACCGCACCCAAGAGTGAAGAGAACTGAAACAGGGGCCTTGGTAGACAATCTCTTGCAACTCAAGGATAATGGCAAGTTGGACCTGACGTCTACTTGCATCGAAAAACTTATTGCTGAGGCAGGTCACCATAGAGGACACTTTCACAGCCAGATCATCACCAAGGAAATGAAAGAAGCTCCTAAAGAACTACGTAAGAACCAGGATATCATCATATGAAAAGGTGATAATTCATCAGTTTATGTAGTGATGAAAAAAGCTGAATATTTTTAAAAGATGGATAAGATCCTCCAGGACCCTTCCAAGTTTCAACGTTTGATGAGGAACCCTAACGAGACCTCAAGAAGATGTCAAGGCTTGTGACTAGGGCCACCAACCAACAAGACTTGATAAAATTCCTGAAAATAGGCGACTATGGGCCAGGTTACTGCTAGGGGACAGTAAAACCCCACAAGACCGGCAACCCCCTCACGCCCATCATCTCTCAAATGGCATCCCCAACCAACAGAATGGCTAAGGTCCTAAATGATCTTTTGGTGCCCTACATTCCTGGGGCATACTTACTGAAATCGGCAGTAGAATCCATCGACCTCCTACATGCAAAAGGACCTGATGATGACATAGCCTCACTTGACGTGGAAAGCCTGTTTACAAGCATCCCCGTCGAAGAAACGATCGACATCACCCTTGACCGTGTGCACAGGTCAGAAAAAGAATCACTTCCCCTACCTGAAGACATCCTCCGTGACGTGCTGAAGGCATGTACTACTGAAGCCCCATTCCTCCCCATCAAGGGGAAACAATATCGCCGAGTGGATGGAGTGGCCATTGGATCTCCACTGGGGGTCCTTTTTCGCAAACATATACATGGCTACCGTCGCAGAGAGGACCCTCTGTGACCACCGAAAACTGAAGATCTACGGGGGATACATTGATGATATCTTCGTTGCGAGAAAAGAAGCTGACGACACCAGGAAGGTAGCGGATGCCTTAGAAAGAAACTCGGTGCTTATTAACTTCACTAAAGAGCACAGCCAGCAGAAGACCCTGCCATTTCTGGAATCCTAGTTAAACAACAGGAAGGACAGTTTAAAACTACGGTATTCACAAAAACAACGAACGCTGGCCATTGCTTGAACGCCAGGGAAGAGTGCCCAGACTCCTACAAAAAATCAGGAGTGAGTGCTTATGTCAAAAGAGCACTCACCCACTGCACTTCCTGGAGAGATGTGAACAATGAACTGGACAGAATTCGACAGTTATTAACGAACAATGCATACGTAGATTGTATCATCGAAACTGCAATTAAAAAGAAAATTGAAGAATTCTACCAACCGAATACGACGAAGGCAGAAGAGAACCTTATTATATATCATCGCCTGCATTATGGGACTGCGTACAGGGAGGAATGCTGTAGCCTACGGTGAATCATTGATAGAGGCATGACACCTAAGGCCCCTTGCAAGAAAATTAACCTCAGGCTATACAGCAAGCCTAATCTAGTAGCAGCCTTGATAATGAAAAACAGCACCGCTTCCATGGGACCGAAGGAGATGTGTACGAACGTAGCGTATAAATTCATATGCCCGGAGGAGTTGTGTAAATCTCGGAGCAATACCTACATCAGACACACTACTACGATCCTCCAGAGGCGAATGCTGGCCCGCAGATACCAAGGGGCCATACACCAGCACTTCATTGATATACATGATAGGAAGCCATCCCTACAAGAACTCATCGAAGGAGTCTTTTAATAGCAGAACGAGTTAGCATCGCCATCCAAAAACCGACTCTTAACATCCAGCAAGAGTTGGATCACATACTCTCTTCCAGCAGAAAGAGGACTGTGCGAGCCCATGCAGACCAGACACCGCGCCCCCGAATGGTGTTCCCTTCAGGATATACAAGAGCGTCCGGGGAAGCACAAGTAACACCTGGTATGTCCCTGAGGCCTCGCCCGACACGAACCACAGCCAGCATTTAGTGGTTGACATCTGCAAAATATGTTTTTATTTTTGCTTTGATTTTATATTTTTAATTCTTGTGAATATGATATATACAGGATAACCATACTTTATAATGAAAAAAAATTTCTTTTTATATACAACTATTATGTATTGCTTTGTAGCTGCCGTAGAATATCCATTTCATATTTTCTATGTTATGCTTAAAGCTTTCGACCCTAAAAGTGGGTCATCCCTTTAATCCATGGACCAATCACAGCTTACGTCTACTTTTCCATCCGCATGTAGAGACAAATTGATGGTAAATCCAAATTGTAAACCAGTAGTCACTTGAAAATGCCACAGTGGAGAAACAGCTGTAGCGACAGGAAACAACAAATGGAACAAGGAAGTTTGTGTGTTCTTCACCGAAGATTAACGCCTGAGAATCAGAAAAAACTCCGGCGATATGAAGATTCCGGCAAAAACTTATTGTTGCCACAAAAGCAACTGCTGCAAAAAAATATTGTCTTAGAGAACAATTATGCCATCCGTAAAAGACAAATATATATTGTTTGTATATATATATATATATATGAGTAAGATATATATAAATATATATATATATATAATAAGAAATTGTAAACCAGCAGTCACTATATATATATATATATATAAATATATATATATATATATAATATATATATATATATATATAATTATTTTTTGTGCCACTTATGCATGTGACTTTTGTGTTCATAAATATTAAGCCACAGACAGTACTGTAAAATTTTTCTAAATCTTAGGATTTGCAAAGTATAATGAATTGATATTAAATGGTAGATTGTTTTATATTATATATGTATGTAATATATTTATATATATATATATACATATATATATATATATATATATGTATATATATATATATATATATATATATATATATATATATATATATATATATATCACACATTACTACATAAAAATATAGAAACGGGGTGTAGGTCCTGACCGGTTTCGAGAGATTTCCAAGCCATTGACGAGGACTGATACAGAGAGTGAGAAGTCACAAATATATATACTACAAGAATCAGTACTGACGAACATACACAACCGTTAGAGGCTCCCAGGACCCCACTCAGGCCGGTGTCGAGGTGGACCTCGGCCAAAACTCATTTGGCTAAAAATCACAATAGACTCTCAGGGGACATTGCTGATAAACAGACCATACCCCTTCAGATCCACACCTGACAGGTGTCATGGAGGCCTAGTTTGGAAACTCATTAACCTTGTACCCTCATTTACTGTGTTTACAAATATGATAATCCTATTTTTTTATCTCTACTGCCTACCAAATTTAAACAATTTACAAATTTCTTTTGATATTAAAGGATTTGTTTATACATCCCAAATGACTGATATTCATATTATTTTTGTAAACGTTCTTTTATGATTCCTAGATTCAATGATGTTCCTTTCCAGTGCATTATTAGAATCCATACCACTGAGCATCTTTGCCCCCTTCCCAGTTGATAGCATGAATTGTTCTCATTCACTGTACAAATATACCTGTTCCCTTGTGCAATCATTTCTTATGTTGTTTTAATTTCCTTTTCCAGTAAAAGATTTCCGGTTTGGCACAATAAAAAGTTGTCTAAGACTTCTAAGTCAGCATTTTATGACACTCTTTAAGAAAGTCTGGGGAGTTCTTGATACAGCAGACACATTTTTTCATTGTTGTATTGTTCTTAAATGCGACATTAACACCTAAATTCTTAAGAAGATGAGGATATCTTTCATACTATTATTATAAGGCAGAACAAGAAATTTTTTGTGTTGTTAACCATGGTTCTTTCTGGTTTTGATACATAAACTTTTTGCCACTTATATGCACTGTTTAATACACTATTAGGATATTTCAGATTTTTATGCATTCCTAATCTTATCTATTTCATCATCAATATAAAGAAACGATACATACCCCGTAATGCTCTTAAAAACATAGATATAAAACTGACTTTTAATTATTGCTTTGTCCAGAATTAGAAATGCACATAGGAAGAAATGTTAGTGGGTTTTTCTATACACACTATATTTAAACATGTACTATTTCTTCTATTACAATCAATGAAACCTTAAGACACCATCATTTTCCATTTCCATCGTGAATTTAATTGATGGTAATCTAGGTCATCCTAACTTAAAAAAGTTTTTATCTTTGTTCCCTAGGGATACACAAATTATGTCGTCAACATACCTAAACCATGTTACATTACGTGGGATTATGTTGTTTAATATCTTCTTTTCAAAAATTCCATATATAGTTACTTAACACTGAGGATGAGAGGGTTTCCCATTGCCATACCAAAATTTTGTGAGTAAAATTTACCATTAAATTCAAATTTACAATCTTTTACACATAATTTAATCAGTTCAATTAAAGTACTTTTAGAAAATGGGATATCCAGCTGTGTGTTCTCTAACAATTCAGATAAAAACGCCATCAGATCATCTATTGGCACCTTTGTGAATAGTGATACAACATCAAAACTTACAAGCCTGGATTCACTATTAATCTCTACACTATTTAGTTTATTTATCAGGTCCACATTATTCTTGATATTTGCATTTGAGATGGTAAATTTTACTCACAAAATTTTGGTATGGCAATGGGAAACCCTCTATCCCCAGTGTTAAGTAACTTATATATGGAATTTTTTGAAAAGAAGATATTAAACAACATAATCCCACATGTAATGTAACATGGTTTAGGTATGTTGACGACATAATTTGTGTATTTAGGGAACCAAGATGTAAAAAACTTTTTGCTAAGTTAAATCAATTAGTACCATCAATTAAATTCACGATGGAAATGGAAAATGATGGGTGCTTACCGTTTCTGGATGTACTCATAACGAAGAAATAGTAGTGGGTTTAAATATAGTGTGTATAGAAAACCCATTAACATTTCTTCCTATGTGCATTTCTATTCTGGACAAAGCAATAAGGTTAAAAAGTCAGTGTTTTCATCTATGTTTTTAAGAGCATTACGGGTATGTAGCCCTGAATATATTGATGATGAAATAGATAAGATTAGGAATGCAGGCAAAAATTGAAATATCCTGATAGTGTATTAAACAGTGCATATGAAGGGCAAAAAGACTATGTATCAAAACCAGAAAGAACCTTACAACACAAAAATTTGCTTTGTTCTGCCTTATAATAATAGTATGAAAGATATCCTCATCTTCTTAAGAATTTTGGTGTTAATGTCGCATTTAAGAACAATACAACAATGAAAAATGTACTATCAAGAACTCCCCAGACAATATTAAAGGGTGTGTATATAAAATTCCGTGTAAGTCTTGTGACAACTTTTATATTGGCCAAACCTAACACTGCAAAAAAAGAATTGAACAACATAAGAAATGTGAGATATGCACAAGGGAACAGTGGTATATTTTGTACATGTTAGTGAGAACAATCATGCTATCAACTGGGAAGGGCAAAAGAATTGGATATTCTAATAATGCACTGGAAAGGAACATCATTGAATCTAGCTTCATAAAAGAAAGTTACAACCATAATATGAATATCAGTCAAGGGATGTATAAACTTGATCCTTTAATATCAAAAAAGAAATTTGTAAATTGTTTAAAACTTTAAGGTAGGCAGTAGAGATATATGAAAATAGGATTATCATATTTGTAAACACAGTACGAGGGTAGTAAGGTTAATGAGTTTCCAAACCCCGCTCCATGACACCTGTCAGGTGTGGATCTGAGGTGGGGTATGGTCTGTTTATCAGCAATGTCCCCTGAGAGTCTATTGTGATTTTTAGCCAAATGAGTTTTAAAATCCTGCTACCTCGACACCGGCCTGAGTGGGGATATGGAGCCTAACGGTTGTGTATGTTCGTCAGTACTGTTCTTGTAGTATATATATTTGTGACTTCTCACACTCTGTATCAGTCCTTCGTCAATGGCTTGGAAAATAAAGTCGAAACCGGTCAGGACCTACACCCGTTTCTTATTTTTCACCTGTGGTAATGTGTGATAAATGAATCACGTAATAAAAGTGATAATAATCATCATATATATATATATATATATATATATATATATACAGTATATATATATATGTGTGTGTGTGATTACTTTAGCACGTGATTCGTTTATCACACATCAGCACAGGTGAAAAAATAGAGACCTGTGTAGGTCCTAATCAGTTCTGATGTATTTCCAAGCCACAGACTCTGAAATAAAGTCGTTGAAACCGGTCAGGACCTGCACCCTGTCTCTTATTTCACCATCTGTGGTGAAGCATGTATATATATATATATATATATATATATATATATATATATATATATATATATATATAATATATATATATATATATATACACACACGAAATCTTATGCTTTTCCATGACACCATATTCACCGTACTTGCAATCAAAACTATGCTATAAAATCTCTTTCTGAATTAACCCGGTACTCGATAATATGTTCTCTTTGGTAACACGATCATTAAAAAAAAAGTCTACACCATTGACCACTTTTATCAATAAGAGTCTTTGAAGTTTGATAAAGTAATAATTTGTTTGTGGTGTAAAGAAGGAATAAAAAGCAGTACTTAGTTTGTATTAACAGTAATAAATAACGTCGGTATAAAATACCCGTTGCAGTATGCTTTCATCTAGCCAATCACAGGCATCTTTCAACTTTTGTTCCTTATTTTTAAGGAGCAGACTAAAGCACTGGGATGAGCTGTGCGACGGTACGTAATAACCTGAGGTTGGGACTATCCATATTGGCCCTAGTTATATTAACGCCATGTTTGGACGGCATGTGTACACTAGCAATAATTTTAGTACAAGGGTACTGAGAGTAAGTGGAAAAGGTAAATAAATGGCGTTATTTAAAAAATCATTTAAAATGTAATCCCTGCCTCATTTAAGTTCTATCCAAGCAGCTTAGGGATTTATATAGCCATGGAAAATTAAATAGGTATAATCTAAAAATACATAAATACATGAAAATGTTTAAGACATAATTCACTCTTTCCAGTGCATAAAATAACTACCAAATAAAAGAACCTCAGGAAATGGAGGGGAGAGGGGTGGTTAGACGGGAGAGGTACGTCGGTAGGTACCTTTCTTCCAAGTGTTCTTCTCAGACACAGGAAGATATGGAGTTCTGAAAGATCCTAGCCCTCAACTATTGGAACCAGATCTCTCTCTCTCTCTCTCTCTCTCTCTCTCTCTCTCTCTCAATATATATATATATATATATATATATATATATATATATATATATATATATATATATATATATATATATACATACATACATATATACACTACCTGACCAACCCAGCGGGGATTAATGGGAATCGCCCTCGAAGATCAGCAAACACTGGCAGGAAAGAGAGGTCATAAAAGGCTGGACATGGACTACCAAGGACAGAAGTAATTAGGACACTGACCCAGTAACACGCCACTGTGCAATACTCTATACCCCAAGCAACCATTCACCATTTGTCTGGCCGACAGTCTACCCATCCAAGTGCCAAGTGCAGAAGTTCCACTAGCCTGAGAATCCATTGTCTCTGCATCCACGGAACTTCGCTCAAGGAATTAAGGCGCTGTGTGGTG
>NC_089792.1:38154808-38162112 GCF_040412425.1 Macrobrachium rosenbergii | reverse complement strand
CTCTTTTCTTGTGGCCATATGCGCTTTACACACACACGTGTGTGTGTGTGTATATATATATGTATATATATATATATATATATATATATATATATATATATATATATAATATATATATATATATATATATATATATATATATATATATTTATATATATATATATATATTTATATATGTATGTATATATATATATATATTTATATATGTATGTATATATATATATATATATATATATATATATATATATATATATATATACATATATATATACATATATATATATATATATATATATATATATATATATATATATATATATATATACACATATATATATATATATATATATATATATATATATATATATATATATATATATATATATATATATATATATATATATATATATATATATATATATATATATGTACCCACTTCCAATTACGTAGTTTCATCTTCCGGCGTTTTCAAGAATATGGCAGTTTTTGCCGAAAATGCAGAATTTAATAAAAGTTCAAAATCACGTAAAAAAATTTTAATATCTAAGAAATATTATACAGTATTTTAATGTACGGCATAAAACCATTTAAAACTTAAATATATGGAAAAATATTTGGTGTTTTATACATGTCGTTTGGCTGTATAGTGCAATATAGAAAACGGCCATAGAATGACAAAAATCAGTAAAAAGTGCAAAGTCACATAAAAAGGTGTTGAATTATACAGAATAGTATACAGTAATGTATTGTACAATGAAAATGTTTAGAATTTAAATATTGATATTATACATGATGTTCATGGCAGCGTATTCAGACACTTACATACATGTTATTCACAGTGTCTTGTTTCTTGGGCTTCATCTATATAATATTTGTCCGATGGCTCCGAAGACACATGTTAGTACTAGTCCTAACGCTACTAAGCATCCTGCTATACCACAGGAAAATATGGTAGCTATGATAAAATGCCATGGAAGTGGTAAAAAAGATTGCTGCCACAGCTTACTTTCTTGTTCCTGATAAGGCATGGATTTTTGTTTATGTCAACGAAGAAAAGGATCATAATTGTTCTGTTGGGATTGAGTGACAGACTCGTCAGCATATCCCCAAAAGCCAGCTGTTGATTCACGAGAAAGCATTATCTTGTTTGAATACCTCAAGAAGTTTTCCGATGAGAAAGAGACAGAATTCAAAGGCGATTCAGAATCGTGTATGAAGTTCAAATAGCAACACAGTCTTTACAAAATAAAGATCTAATGCAAAAGTTTGTTGGCCAGTGTGATAACAGTGTCTGAATTCTCTGCTATGTGGGTAAAGATTATTGATGAACAGCAGTTTCTTCCACAACAGATATTCAGTGTGGAAGAGACTGTCAGACTGTCTGACTGTTCTCCACGAAGGAGAAGGCTGTGCCAGTCTTCAAGGCTTCAAAAGACTGTTTGACCCTTATGTGGGAAGGCAAAAGTTAAGGCATCTGCGCAGGTGTTAGAGTTCTTCACACGGCACTGAAAGAGGTGTCTGTTTGTTTCCGGTTGGTTATGGACGTGTAATAGTTGTGAGTTTTAGGATCTTCTTGGGTATCAGCAAGTTCTTTGTATTCATTCCCAATTGAACCCTGTTAATTTCTAATTTTGGTGATGTGTCTGCTACAGGATTGTTCTTACTGGTGATGCGTTTTCTTGGGCACCCAGATTTAATGATTGCTGAAAGTTGGTGTTGTTGATGGGCAGAATATGCATCCTGTGTTTTGTTGAGGGATGGTGATCTGTAAAGGTTAGGGAAAGGCATACCCTCGAGTAAATGTTGAATGTGTCTGATTGCTGGATGTACAGTGACTTCTCTATCAAATGCACTGTATTTTCTTTCACCATCAGTAAATTCACACTAAAGAAAAAGAGGGAGTAGGTGGTACCATTGATTTTTTATTCGATAGTGCACGTTGCATTGTTGCTTGCATCAGTGGTAAGTATGTGGATGGCTTCAGGGGTAAGGAAGTGCCAGTGTCGTGGCATCTAAGAGTGGTTGCTTTGAAAGCATCTTGTTGGGTGGGGGCTCCATGGGAGTGTCTTGATGTTGCCAATTACAGCATCGTAGACTGGGACCATGATTTTGGCAATGTTGGTAAGGAACCAGTTGTAGTTATTTAACATTCCTGTAAATTTTTTCAAGTTATTTATGGCTTTTGGGGTAGGATATTTCCTTATGACTTATACCTTAGAGGGTGGAGGATGTGCACTATTCTTGAAAGTGTGAAGTGGGAAGGTCAGGCTCTGGTAGAAGGTTTAGTCATCCATAGTCTCCATAGGGGTGTCATGACCCATCAGTTTTCTTCTCTGTGTGGAGTTTTGAGGCCCAGTAGATAGGAGCTTTCTGGTAAAGGCCCATTAGTTCCATTTCTCCGATGGCATTTTTAGCAGCTTGCAGTTTCTCTGGTGGCAGGCAGGTACCTTGAGAGTCTGACAAAGTTCTGGCTAGATGTTGGGAGGTGGTTCAGGTTGGTAGTCCCTAGTGACGAGGTGAGTGGTTGTTTCAGCCCCGTGATGAGTTGTGCTGTTTGAAAAGTAGATATGTTAATAAGGTGGCGGTATTTGATATCAATGAGCACCCCGTAGTGTCCAAGGAAGTCATTGCTGAGTTTGGATAGGGAGATAGCCTTCCAACTCTCTGTGGAGAGGTCAGCCCTCTGTGGCTTGCCATCTACCTCAAGCTCTGGTAGCATGAGGAAAGAATTGAGCATATTCGAGGTTGCCATTGCTGATGTGTCTCCCAGTGGCGTTTTTAGAAGATTGAGGGCTTGTATGGTATGGGCAATCAATGGCAAGAACTGTGATTAGGCATTGGTAGACTTCCTTGTAGGTGGTTCTTCCCCTTTATGCACCCAGCTAATGTGCAAAGGGGGGAAAGAGAGTGTCTGGGATCTCCTCAAGGACATAGTTTACCTTCGTTTTTGAATCTGAAACTAGACAGATGGCTCAGTCTTCAAAAAAGGAGTAGAGAAATTTAGTGTTTATGTTCATTTTCATGTGGTGACATTTTGTATGCTTTAGCCTTTTCAGGATGATTTGTAAGTGGTAGATTTTGTTGTATTTAGTCCATTTGTTGCCAGGTTTGGTGTGAGAACTGAGTTTTATGTCCTCTGGACTGTACACATAATATTTCTAACACTCTAGAGGGAAAGTTACTGAGGACTTGAATGCTGTATCTAGACTGTTGTTGTTTCTGTTCTGGTAGGCATATCCATATTTAGTCCAGTAGTTACCAGAGGTTTAGTGTGAGTACCACACTTTTATCTACCAGTTTGGAGGACACAATAGCTTTTCAGGAAAGCAAGACAAGTCGATCTACCAGGTTGCATCATGGTGCCACGGTTTAAAAATAAGTCATGCACAAATTGCCCAGAGTACAGATATGTATTTTTGAGATTTGATCCGCCTTTGAAATGGCATGCAGATGGAAATGTACTTACAGTAACAGTGCTGTTGGGACATTGACCATATGGTTCAGGTGATGTTGGTGCCCCATGACCACATGGTAGCGGGGGCTCCACGGTGGCTGCCAACCTTGGTGGCCACCAAGATGTGACAGTGGAGCTTGGCCCTCACTCCAGTCATGTAGATGTCATATCCCAAGACTGGGATAACTGTCATTATTTTTGAGAATTGGTTGTTCCCCTATTCTATACCAACTTTGGAAAAGTATTGTAAGGATAAGGGCATCTCCTGTAAGATCCATCTTATATTTTAGGGATTGCTCCTGGCCACCAAGAAAACCTAGTCTATTTTCATGCTAACTTTCCTAAAATCACTGTTGTTTAACTACCTCCCAACACTACCTCTGCCTTGCAACGGATGGACCTGAAGATCAATATCAGCTTCAAGTGCTACTACCTTTGGTGAATGCTTAGGCAGACTGCAGATGCAGTGGATCTGAATAATGAATTAACAATCTGTAAATTTTGGAAGGTATACAAAATCTACAAGGCAGTGGTGATTATAAATGCTGCGTGGAATGAACAATCATCAACAAGTACAAATAGCATTGAGAAGAAGATTTGCTCTCAGTTTGTTCAGAATCTCAAGGTCTTCGCTAAATTGGACATGAACAAAGTCTGAGTGATAGTGAGCAACGAGCTGAAGGTGGACTTAGAGGAGGATGATTTTGTTTCGTTATTTGAGGCAGACAAGCAACCGCTGACAAACGAGGAGTTGATGGAACTTCATGTGCAGTTGCGCAATCAACTAAATGCAGCAGGCACTGTGCTCACTGAGGCGGTAGATCCCAGTGCTGAACTCTTGGCGAAGATTATGGAGGCAATGCATGACTGTAATATTTCTAGGTCTACCTCTCCTTATTTCTCTTATCGTCTCTGAATTCTACACCCTCCGTCAACCTATCATTCTCCAGTCTTTCTACATGTGTGGCTCATTCCAAAATACTCTAATCCTTTTTTTTCATCTGCTCTAACAGTTTTACCACCTCTGTGTATCATGAAATTTCTATTTCTTATCCTACCAATTAAATTCTTCATGCTTGCATGTACTTTGTAAATATGTTACCTTAACAATTTCAACATTTTCTCTCATTCACATTCAACATCCACACTTTAGATCTTTAAGTGCACACACAAACACACACACATATAGATAGACGGATAGATATATCCACTTATTACTTCCATAGAGGACTTCAGTGATACAAATGGTTAAAAAAAGGGAGATTCTTCATTTCTAAGCTTTCGGAGGTCAGTCTGCCTCCATCTTCATGGGACCAGATTTCATTTGGCTCTTTGAATTTAGAAAAGCAGACTGTCCTCTAAAAGCTTGGAAATAAAGAATCTCCTTTTGAACCATCTGTGTCATTGACGTCCTCTGTGGAAAATGATAAATGGATATATATATATATATATATATATATATATATATATATATATATATATATATATATATATATATATATATATATATATAATATATATATATATATATATATATATATATATAATATATATATATAATATATATATATATATATATATATATATAATATATATATATTATTGAAAATTGCCGATTATTGAAAATCGGCAAAAATTGCCTATTTTACATAATCAGCAAGGGCCCTGCCTAATACTGAAAATTTTCAATAATGGGCAAAATATTGCTCATTTTATATGTTAGGCAACACGTTTTTGCTGAATATTGATAACGTTGCCGAATATTGAAAATATTGTAACTTAAGTGATTCAAACAACCAGTATTCAAGGAAGGAAGATGATTAAGTGCACTCCATTAGAATAGTGTATGAAAAATTCAGTTTCAAAGTGCATTATCAGTTTATCTTTTTTAATAGATTATTTAATATTTACCCTGTCAAGATCTTCTTCTGTAGCATATGCCATCCAAAACTGATTCAGGAAGATTTGTTGAAGAAAGACCAACTGACGGTTCTTTCAAAGGTGGCCTTAAATGGTGTATGTTTCGTTGTCTCATGCTTCGAGATATTTACTTGCCACTGAACAATTTTTAAGCCAATACGCCATTTCTTGGAATTATTCTCTCGCATCCATATCTTCAATTTATCCTGGATTACACCATTGAGTCGCTCCACTGCTCCTTGGCTTTGGGGATGCCTTGGCCCACCTGTCACTAGCTGCAATTGTGGCCAAAGTGTTGATAATTCGGATATCACATAATTCAAAAATTCCCTACCGTTGTCACTTTGCAGTACTGCGGGAGCAAAATAGAATGTTAAAAACACAGGTAGAAGTGTCTGAGTTACCTTTTCTGCTCTTTTTAGATTTAGGGGGCTTAGAAATACAAAATTTGCAGTAAAATGATTAACGTAAGTTAGGATGTATTTATAATCCCCGTCAGGAAGTGACTGAAAATTTATTAGATCAATTTGGCACCTCGATAAAAATGAGTGGCTTCTAATTGGTTTCACGACAAGCCCTTTTTGGTTGCTTCCGACTCTTTTTAAATGACACTCTACACAAAAGTTAATAAACAGGTTACAATATTTCCATAGTTATGTTAGACCATTTCTTTTTAACTTCAAATAAAGTTTTCTTCTCGCCACCATGACCAACATCTTTATGTGCCTTTTCTATTGCACCACACACTTCCTCAAACGCTGCTACTGTATTTATAATGTTCTTCCCCATCTGTTCTTTTCTTTATCAAACATTCCGTTTCACCAACCTTAAGAATCTCATATCTTGAACGATAGTTATAATCAATAGTGGTGATAGCATCACTTTCTAGATCCTTTGATAACCTTGATATAATATCTTTCACTTTTTCAAGTGAGAACAGTCTTGTGTTCTTCCCTTTTCCTTCAACGATGGTCCATAACCTTGCCTCGAAATTTTCTTTTACTTCCATCGCTGAAGCCATGAGGATTATTCGATATTCGCCAAGAACTGTTGTAAAGAATGAAAAGAATTCCGTAACTAATCTACGTATTTGTCGAGAGAATTATCATGAGTACCGTATGTTTCACTTCACACCTTCACTCCTATTTACAAGTTGATAACAATTGTTGGTGATAGTAACAAGGAATTAGGCTACTAAAACTTACTTATAAATGGCCAAACTGCCATTAACAAAAGAGATTAGAATAGGATAAAACATTAAAAGTTAAAAATAGTGTCATTAATTACAGATGGTATAGTAGTCGATTTATCAATATTCGGCAAAATGGTCTTGCCGAGTTTTGAAACCCTGCTGATTTTAAATACTAGGCAAGAAAAATTGCTCATTTTATATAATCGGCAAATCGCTTGCTCATTCTCAATAATAGGCATTTCTATTGCCGATTTTTTTCAATAATCGGCAATTTTCAATAATGAGCGTAGAGCTCACATACATGCTGAGAAGCCCCAAGATTTAGTATCACTACTCCTTTGGTATTTTGCAATGTCAATACAGGGCATTTTATTCCTTCAATAAAGGATGTGGGGCTGCCTACCCCATTCTGGCCATTTGGTGGAAGCCCCAGGAATAAACCGCCACTCAGGTATTTTCATTTCCGTTTCCAAGGGGTCCACAACCATCTGGCCATTGTTTCTGTATAAAAAATCCAATGCATCATGTTATAGTCTGTGAAATGCACTCCTCTGCCTTTTTTCTCTGTAGCTGCAGGACGTTCATGCAACCTGTTTTCAACAGATCTAATAGTGTTGTCTGTGTATAGTTTCTCGTAATTCAAACATGAAATGCGATCTCTACCCTTGTTCTTCCCATTTATTGAGAATGTTTAACAGTAGATTTCCTACTGGCATGGATAACTGAAAACAGTGCCAG
>NC_089792.1:38147308-38149808 GCF_040412425.1 Macrobrachium rosenbergii | reverse complement strand
AGTGTGGATGTTGTGTTGTTGTCTAAGGGCTGCCAAGTTAGGGCAATCTACTAAGAGATGTGTAATTGTGTGGTTCTGGAGTGGATGCGTCATCGTCATGGACCTCTCCAGGCGGGGTGGTGGAACGGCCGCCTGGATCAAACGTCCACAATACAACCCCACTGCGAAGACAAGGGAGGGAGAAGAGGAGGAGTGGCTCCCCAATGCTCCGCAGGGTACTGCGCCCGGGGTGGCGCCGCGCAGCTGGATCTCCGCGGTGGGTGGAGAATGGCACTGCTCAGGGCGCTCAAGTGGCACTGGATTTTACATCAGGAGTGCCTGATAAGGAGCCCAGGGTTGCAGAACCCTTGGGTGACCTTGAGTTGGGCTGAGGCTGTGAGTTGCTTGCTGGGGCATCCCAACCAATTTGTGGAGTGCTCCTTTACTTTGCACGTCTTCCATCTGTAATGGGAAAGTTCCTTTCGTGAGAAGGGAGAAATTTTCTTATTGACTTAAGTTAGCTTTGAGGGGGAACGTTTCTGGTGGTCTTCCTTTTGTGATGAGGGAGGACTCAGTCTTTGTGGATCAGAAAGATCATGGGTAGGCTCTGCATCGGCTCTCCCTTTGGAATTGTACTGCCACTTGTAATGGCACTGTGAGTGCCCCTTCCATTTGCAAGGTAGGCATACAGGAGGTGATTCTGTTGATGGAGGCACGCCTTCCAGTGTGGCGATGCTCTTGTCATTTGGTGCTACAGTCAATTCCTTCAAGACTGAGGTTGTAGGCAACTCAGGGGCGTTGAAGGGGGAGATTCCCAGAGAAGATCTTGGCCCAAGAGGAATTCATACCCTTGCTTAATAGAGTCTAACATGCCTAGATGATGCTCTGTAGTGCTCCAAGGTGATGTGACCTTGAGCTCGACTGTAGGAATGTCTTTGGTAACGTCCTCTACCCAGTTTAAGGTCCAGCCTCTGTCTTCGTTGAAAATGGCACTGGGTGGCACTCATGACTTGGAGCCCAGATAGATGTATGCTCCGGTATGTACCACATTTGGCAGTTCTTCTGGCAAGATAGAGCCGATAATGGGAGCCACCGAGACTACTTGAGAGTGGAGCCACTCCTCAGAAGACGTGGTGGGCCGTGGGTTGGCTGCAGAGGCACTGGATGTGAAGTTGCCCTTTGGATGGGCTTGACTGGATATGGTGTCAGTGGGTTGTGAGGTTTGCTGGGAGGTGGGTGGAGAGGAGCCCTTAGACTTCATGAAAGGCTTGGACGGGAGCTTCTTGGTAGCTCTACACTTAGAGTGACACTCAGACTCGGAGTGTCCAGTCTTATGGCAGTGGTTGCATACTGGAGGATTGGAAGGGAGTCCGTTTTTTGGGCGAACTAACACTGTGAAATGATTGGGTGGCATGGCTGGATGGCACTATGCGTCGATGAGATGTGCTGGAGGATGGATGTAAGGTTTCTCAAGTATCAGCCATACGGCAGCCTTTCATGAATGTCAGGGGTTGCTTGCCATTGACGTACACAGTGAGGAACCCAGGGTCATAAAGGGAGAAATCCTCCAGCATCATTGGGATGAACAGGCCCTCGTGTTCCATGCACAACAGGGTGTCAAGCCAGTGCCGGCCTGCCTGGGTCTTACAATAGGCCCATTTGGTCCAGGTCTGACCAATTTCCTTCGGGAGAGACCTCCACTGTTTTCTCCATTTCTCCAGCATAGTCTTGTAGGCTTTGATTACAGCCTGACAAACTTCATCCTTGCTTCCCTTGGCACAGTTATCCAGCATGCAGAGGGTGGCCTTGACTTTACCAGTCATATGTTTGGCAAAAAGCAAGACCCTTTCTGTCTCTGTGATATTTCAGTTAGAGAAAAGTGCCTCTACCTCTTCCAGCCACACCTCTGGCTCATCATCAGTCCATGTTGGCATGAGCGAGTTAATGTTAGAATGAGGTGTGGAAGGTGTGGGGTTAATTGCTTGTTGTTGGCCCAGAGCCATGGCACTGTCTTATTGGGCTGTCACCAGCTCGAGCTCCTTTTCCTTCAGAGCTAATTCATGTTACTGTTGCTCTTCTCTCTCCTTCCTTTCTCTTTCTTCCTTGGCCAGTTCATACGGCCATTGTTCTTCTTCCTTTGCTAGTTCATATTTCTGTTTTTCTTCTCTGTCCTTCTGCTGCTCTTCTCTTTCCTTTCTTTGGTCTTCTCTTTCTCTCCTTTCTCTTTGCTGCATGGTGTCCAGCTGTGTTTGTACCCACTGGGTTAGCTGCTCTCCCTTTAGCCCTGCAACCTTCCCCATATCCATGAAGGCTTGGTAAGTTTCCAGCAACATGTTTCAGTGGGTGGGGGGATTTCCACATTGGAATGAGCTGAGAACAGAGCCATGCAAGAGA
The DNA here is from genome assembly GCF_040412425.1 of Macrobrachium rosenbergii. Lineage (NCBI taxonomy): Eukaryota > Metazoa > Arthropoda > Malacostraca > Decapoda > Palaemonidae > Macrobrachium > Macrobrachium rosenbergii. Next base: position 38,147,435 of record NC_089792.1, on the reverse strand, counting down.
TGGCATGGGGTGACACTTGGCTCTTGGCGGGGTGGATGGGAAACGATATGGAAATTGTCCCTTGTGAGGGTGACACTCGGGATTGAATGCACCTGTTAAAAGGTGGTGCTGTGGCTGAGTGTGCCTT
>NC_089792.1:38139808-38142308 GCF_040412425.1 Macrobrachium rosenbergii | reverse complement strand
AACCAGGTGTTGACAATAGCCAAATCAAATGACACTGCACAGTCCACAACTCTCTCTCTCTCTCATCATTTCTCTCTCCAACTCCCCAGCCACCATGCGCCCTCTCTGTACCCTCTCTGGTCTTTCCTACATGTCCATTCATGTCACCACCAATAATTAATCTCTCTTCTGCTGGTATTTCACTCGGTTGTCGGTCCATTTCCTCTCAAAATGCCACTTTCTCAACTTCATCACATCCTGCTTGAGGGGCATAAGCACTCACAATGTTGACTATTTTTTCATCTAGGTGCAGTTTCACAACCATTGCTCTGTCACTTGCCCTCTTCAGGCTTATTATGCTGTCTTTTAAGCATTTTGATAGAATTATTCCCACTCCATTTCTACCTTCCTTATTTGTACCACAATATAGCAGTTTATATCCACATCCCAGCTCTTACCTTTTTTCCCCTCCATCTAGTCTCCTGTACACACAAAATGCTTATCCTTCTTCTCTCCATCAGATCTGCTATCTCTCTTCCCTTTCCAGTCGTTGTTTCCACGTTCAAAGTTCCAACTCTCAAAGCCACCACCAACTTCCTTCTCCTCACTCTTCTTCTCATTTTATGGACTCGCTTCTTTAACTGGGGATGCCACTACCCATTAGCCCTTGCCCATTTATCACAGGGGGCAGGCGAGGCGCCTGCGCGTCGCCTACTGGGAATGCCCTAGCACTACCCGATTTCTGATGAAAGTCAACTGTCATATTTGGTTTTGGCTGGATTTTATGGCCGGATGCCCTTCCTGACACCTACCCTCCCCATTTATCCGGGCTTGGGACTGGCACTGAGTTGGACTGGCTTGTCCACCCAAGTGGCTGGATTATTTTTATATATATATATATATATATATATATATATATATATATATATATATATATATATATATATATATATATATATATATATATATATATATATATATATATATATATATATATAATTCAGCCACTTGGGTGGACATATATATATGATATTTTTCATTAGATTTAAGTGTCAATTAAATTAAAAGGTCTTAAAAATCCAGTTAATAAGAAATCAGTACTTCAATTCTGATAACCGGTGAATGTGAGCAGCTGATAGGTGAGAAAAGTATTTTTATGAAACAAGCGGTTATGCAGAACGGATATCGGTGAGATTAAAAATCGTGCTGGTTATTTGATGAACGCAGTCAGTCTGTTATAGTTTTATTCCTCGTTAGCTCCCAACCTGGTCGAGTCTGGTGGGCGTATCCGCTGGAACATATTCTGTTTAAGAATGGTATTAAGATGATCTTGTCCGTGAAATCAGATTTTCAGTGTCCTGACAAATTCATGTTCTCAGTTTTACTGATGATTTAGAATTCCAAAATGTTCTTTTTGTACGGACAGTTATTTTTGAAAAACTGCTTGCTGCCATTCCAGTTACTGGTATGTCCGGTATCCCTGAAACGTACGAAAATTCCTGAGCTCTCCGGACCTTACCTGACTGGTGGTGCAAGCTATTATTAATTTCTCTGAGATGGATCTGCCAGTCTCTCCAACGTAAATTTCATTACAGCTATTGCATGATAGTTTATAAATACCGCTATCAGTTTTTTTTTATTTTAATAAACATTAATAAGATAGCTACCGATGGTTTTAGGATCGGGAAAAAAAGGATTGTTGGACTTTAGGTGATCTGTTACTTTTTTGATTTGCTAAACAAGGGCGAGCTTCATTTTATTCTTAGAGTCTTACTTGTTAATTTTATTCGCTTTCTAGAACCCATGGTAGGTAGAGTATTTGGATCAGATGTTGAAGTGCCCCAAATTCTTTTTCCAAATGCATAATCTTTACTGAAGCATCATGATAACTTAGAAAATGGCTGTAGGAGAAGGCCAAAATAAGCATCCAGTGTGTGGTGAAGTTTCTATTTCAAAATATTTTATGTAGAGATTCGTTAACTGGTTGTTAGGGGGTTTGTGCCAATACTACAACAAGTTATTAATTTTAACGTTTTATCATTACCAAGAAGGGAATGTTCTTCGTAATTCTTTTTATTCATACTAGAAAAGACAACAAATGATCAGTCGGGGCTAGTAAATAGCGATTCCACCTCTAAATTAAGCAGTTGGATGTTTTTCAAAACATGTTCAAATTGCATGATTGTATATGAAATCGTACGTGCTTTACTTGGGTAGCTGGCAGGGTGCTTAGGAAGAGTAATAATAAATATGCAGACCAATTAGATAATTTGTACATGAATGAAGCTCTGTTGGCCACTGTGATTTCGGGAGACAGACAGTGGGAGAGAACTGTAATTTCAGACAATCGATATAATATATATATATATATATATATATATATATATATATATATATATATATATATATATATATATATATATATATATATATATATATATATATATATATATATATATATATATATATATATATATATATATATATGTATGTGTGTGTATCTATATATATATATATATAT
>NC_089792.1:38134056-38139308 GCF_040412425.1 Macrobrachium rosenbergii | reverse complement strand
TATATACACACAGTACATGTATGTATGTATATATATATATATATATATATATATATATATATATATATATATATATATATTTTTATATATATATATATACATATATATATATATATATATATATATAAATATAAGTTCCTCTTTGGAGGAGTGGTAGAGCTTTCGACTGGCACGCTGTTGGCCCAGCGTTCGACTCTCCGAGCCGCCAAAGAGGAATTAGAGGAATTTATTTCTGGTGATAGAAATTCATTTCTCGTCATAATGTGGTTCGGATTCCACAATAAGCTGTAGGTCCCGTTGCTAGGTAACCAGTAGGTTCTTAGCCACGTAAAAATAAGTCTAATCCTTCGGGCCAGCCCTAGGAGAGCTGTTAACCAGCTCAGTGGTCTGGTTAAACTAAGATATACTTAACTTTTGTATATATATAACGGAAAAGGTGAAAATCCTTGATTACATAAACATCTTCAAGTGTGTCAGTACACGTAAGGTTTTAAATGGCCTAGGTTTATAATATAAATTGAGACAGAATATGCTGTGTTTAATGCTTGTAAATATGCTATATTTACTTGAATTAAATACATACAAAGCATGTCTCATTTAATTCTAGTACATTTTAACATTTTCCTGAATCAGGTTCTTCAAAACAATTTTCAATCACCTGCCTCTTCCCCCACATCTGAAAGCACATTCATTTCATGAATTAGTCATGAAGCGCTATTTTATTTTAGACTAAATGATAAAACTAGGTAGGAAATATCAGTGCTCCTAAAACTTTGATCTCTAACTGCAATCAGGATTTTTAATACTCCAAACTACACCATTAAGCTTGATGTAAATATTATGAGAGAGAGAGAGAGAGAGAGAGAGAGAGAGAGAGAGAGAGAGAGAGAGAGAGAGAGAGAGAGAGAATGAAGTGGCGGCAGTGAGGCAAATTACAGAAAATGATTAAACCTAATCTCTTACAATATAAATGCATCGAAATGCATTTGCAAAAGGTCTGCTGCACGTTCACACACACATACACTACAAACAAACACACACACACACACACACACACACACACATATATATATATATATATATATATATATATATATATATATATATATATATATATATATATATATATATGTATATATATATATATATATATATATATATATATATATATATATATATATATATGTATGTATGTGTGTGTGTGTATACAGAAATCAATACAAAGGGTACCGAGAAGGAACCAGTTACTGACCGATGCAAACAGGGACGAATCAGGGCAAAATGTAGTTTCATAACTGAAATGTATGAGGGAACTAAAACAACCTGAGTAATATAACATACCTTTCCTAGAAGTAAGAGGTTCATTCACAGCATCATAGTGATCACTGAAAGGATTAGATAGGAAAGGAAAGGATATGCAGAAACTGCCACAGACATACTGAAATCGTGCATTCTTATTCCTACACATTCACACAGTCACAGCTATGTAATAACGTAAGGGCAACTCGGGATGAAATACGGACTGTTGAGAGCTTGGGGATGAAGGTAGAAGAATGAATTTGGATCGAATCATCAGTGCAACCTGAATCAGATAAGAGTTAGAATGGCGATAACAATAAAAAGGAGAAAAACTGGCTCATCAGATCATAACCCACGATTTAAAATGAAGAACGGAGTAGACGACTGTGCAATCAACAATAGATATAAAGCAGAAAAATAGTAAACCAGAGATATATTTACAGACAAATAGTGGTAAAGCGATATACATACACACAAACCAACACACACACGTGTGTATATAAATATACAGTATATATATATATATATATATATATATATATATATATATATATATATATATATATATATATATATATATATTATATGAAATGTTGGCAATTCTTTCACTGCTGGGTCGGGAAGTTGGGTAAAATTCGCTGGTATGCCGGGCACCAGGCGCCTGCCCGGGAAAGGCCTCAGGTACATACTGTAGTACTTAGGATCGAACTTCTTTTATGAACTACGTGGAGGAATTGCTGACGTCCTGGGCACTCACTTGAAAGGCAGGGGTCCGTTCCCGATGTATATATATGCATACTCGTATCTGTAATAATAAAATCCGAGTGGTTCATGTTTGTCCTCCCCTAGGTGACAGTAGGGGAGACATGACACAACCATCCACCCCCTGCAAACTGGTTTGTCCGCCCCGGGTGGGGCAGGGCAGGTAGGGAAGTGGGAGGTAGGGGAGACATCCACCCTCCTCCTGCAAACCTGTTTGTCCGCCCCGGGTAGGGGGCAGGGTAGGTAGGGGGATCGGGAGGGTAGGAGAGACAGCAGCGCCGGGTTCCAGCACTTGTAACACCCACCAGCAAGCTACATATAAAAAATATATATATATATATATATATATATATATATATATATATATATATATATATATATATATATATATATATATATATATAGCTTGCTAGAGATAGATAAATAGATAGATAGGTAGCCTACATATAATACGCAGTTTTCCTTTGGGAGCAGGTGAGCCCCAATAAGTGAGGAATTCCGGTTTCTCACCAAGCCTGGCTCTTTCTTTTGAAAGTTGTCTTTTGGTCTTTACTTTGGGAGCAATTAAATGCCCTAGCACCATTCTGTCACGACACCCATATTGCCACTTCCAAAAGTTCGTGATGGGGTTGCAATATCTCTATACAATATAAATAATATATATATATACCCCAAACGCGTTTCCACCTAAGAGAATGCGGCTCCTGAAGGTCTTAGCTTCCGGTTCTCAATAGGTTTCTATGGGATGAGGTTGCGGCCCAATGCAGTTCTTGTTCCTGGTTGCAAACCCAGCAGTCGCCTGACTAACAGGTGTATAGTTAACTAAGATCGTCAAAAGAGGACATGGTCAGATTTTAAGGGTAATGGCCTCAAGAGTCCCAGTTCCTTCGGAATCGAACCCAGGAACTTCCTAAGTAAGGCCAACGAGCCAGCCGCTGGTTCTTGCGCAGAAATCTTGCATCTGCAAATAAGTGAAGGATAACATAATGCATGACGTTCAAATAAGAAAACTGGAGACAAAGAATCTCACTGAAACAATTACCACCAAATGCATCGCCTTTATAGAAGAAATTCCAGAAACTAAATGAAATAAGTCCACATAACACAAAAACTGCCGAGAAACAGACACAAGCACACATGAAAACTCGCCAAATGCAAAAGACGAAAACAAGCAGACAAACAGGAAAACAAAGGCATGGAAAAAACACCGTCCACTAAGCACACCTGCAGGAGACGCGTGTCGCAGTCGTTGCCAGCAAATTCACTGCTCCAAAAAAAAGAAAATAATAAAACGAAACGTGTAATAAAAAGCAACCTAATATCAGCGTGCAGAAGTGAGTACATACGAAAATATTCCCCGGGAAAAAACAAAAACAAAAAATGTGGCACCGACGTCCGAGCCTAAAGGTGAGTTAGTCATCAAACGTTCGGCAAACGTTTTGCGCCAGGTGTTGTTGGCAGTAATATTCACAAACTAAAACTCTAACTATTGCTCTTCTTTCATAAACTGTGTGCACGTACACAGGTACGTATGTATGTATGTATGCATATATGTATGTATATGCCAGAATATTTGTATGTATACATAAACATTACGTAAGATCCTTTGAGTGTGTACAACAGATCAAATATCCACAAATATTTTCTCTCACCATGGTAAACATTTTCACCCCAAAAGGTTTCTCTTGAAAACAATATGAGCTTACACAAACAAACACAAACACACATTCAGATCAAGACAGGAACTGAGTCATAGGTAGTGATATATCCCATTTATTATATAGAATCACATCGCATAGGTCAACTCTCAAAGAGATAAATATATAGATGCTTACACAAGAATTAGGAATCTGGACTATATGGATATAAATACCAATCTTGTACGAGTGTACAGTGTATATATATGTATATTGTCTGCTGTATTATTGCACAAGGAGACTCATAAACTATCGATCACATCATGTTTGTAATACCTGTTAATGTCCGGACTTTTATGGAATATTTCTACAGAGTATCTGAAATTAAGTAAATTAATCATCAGATAGCTATAGGCATTTCTTTCAACAGCTAAATGACAGATGGTAATCTAATCAACCGGGCTTTGTTATTTCTGAACTATGATTAAGCATGATAAAATTTCATTACGATATCATTTATGCAGTTATGGAGAGGGCACATTCACATTCACGGGCAAACACACACACACACACACACACACACACACACACATACGCACTGATAAAGTGTGATGTGGCATCATCCTTCATTACAGATGATATATATGTATGTATGTATATATACATACATGTGTGCATATATATATACATATATATATATATATATATATATATATATATATATATATATATATATATATATATATATATATATATATATATATATATATATATATATATATATATATATATATATATATATATATATATATTATATATATATATATATATATATATATATATATATATATATATATATATATATATATATATATATATATATATATATATATATAATATATAATCGCAATGATGGATAATAACCATATCACACTTTATCATTAGTACAATTTCCAGATTAATTACCATTTATCCATGGATATGAAATAAACCCTTTTCTCAGACCCAATTTCATCCAAAACAGCAGTCCTTCTCTCATCTAGGTATTCTACACATGCTTTACTTCCATCAGAAAATTCAATTCGATCTTAACCACTTCTCGTTTAATCCATACAACCTCAACACTTGCTGATTCTGTTATTTGCATGTTTTCCACAGGCAGCGTTTTCGTTTTACTTTGAAACGTCTCACATAAGTATTTCATAAAAAAAAAAAAATCATTCTTTAAGCCTCTTCCTTGCCAGTTACACATTTCTTCCCTTTTGCCTCATGTCGTACTATCTCAATCAAAATTTGACCATATGCTTTCCTTGTACACTCAGTAAATCTATGCCCTTATGATTCTTTCAAATCACTGTATAAGTGATCAAGTGTTACACCCTTTTACTTTTATGCTCTCCGTCATCTGGATATTATATTAAAAACCTTAATCAAACACAATTATCACCACTACACTGCAAAGTCTCCTCCGTACCTCAACGCCCAGTACCAGCCATTCTTTAACATCTTATAATACACTTCTACTCCTGCAACAGTCACTTCCACAAGTATTCC
>NC_089792.1:38089056-38124056 GCF_040412425.1 Macrobrachium rosenbergii | reverse complement strand
CATATCTCAAATGAGTAGTTTTGTTAAAAACCTTCCGTTACTGAATTGTCTGGTACCGAATTGTCCGGTACCAAACTGTCCCAGTGACGAATTGTCCGGGACCGAATTGTCCGGTACCGAATTGTCCGGACGGCCTATCTATGCATCCGTCACACATACAAACACACATACAGATACATGTTTATACATATCCACTACGGCTTTGTCATTATTGTCTCACTATTGTCTCAGTGGCCGTTCCGCGTACAATTTTCACTACCGAGCATTTCTGCTAATTTCCTATTACAGAACCAAATCAAGTGGATCCTTGGGGACTGTTGGCAATCGAGGAAAATGCCTCGCTTACTGCGATTTATTCCATTAAACTTATTCTATTTTTGTCTTTCTTTTAACATGTTAAATTTAAGCAGCAAATAAAATAAGGCTTGTTTATTCTAAAACTTATTTCCATTTGATAATTCAACACAAATTATATCTTGGGAAAGGAGAAATGAGTAGACTTGCTGGGGCCAATATAAAGGTGGCATAGAGTCGATAACTAAAATGGATTCTGTGAAAATCAAGGCAGATTAAATGAAACTGATGAAAGATGGAAGCTTTCGTTAATCAGCGACCAGTGCAATTAGGATTCAATAACCACAACCTTGATCAATTTTAACGTTCGTTTTAAAAAGTAATTATTGTTCTTTAAAGCAGTGAATACCACCGGGGATATGAATTTATCGGGACACAAATTGAACATTTTCAAAACATTATTTAATTTTCTAGTTACTTGAAATCCGTCCATGCTTCCTGTTCTCTCTTGTATTCTACCAGACGCGCAAAATTATTGAGAGAGGTCTGCGATATTTAATTAATGCTAGACCTAGCTGTTAATACAATCTAACAATCATTGCTGTCAAAATATATTTCCTTGTTCTTTGCATTCTCTGGTACAACTGAGCGTTCCCTATTCCTATGTCATTTATCGGTCTATATCTGCAAAGAAAGCGATACATAACTGAAGGATATTCAAATGTTAATTAGGGGTCAAATGATTTATTTCTCAATGATGCCCAACGTAGTTGGATTTGAGAGATTCACTCTTCGTTACTAAATGTTAAGTAATGATCCTCATTACAAAAGGTGTCATTTGAGTAGGATGGCTGAAGATAATGACGAACAATTCTTCATTTGTAACGTTTGTAACAATTAGTTGTACACTTATATTCTTACGTCTTTATATCTTCTTTGAAGGTCATGTTTGACATTTTAGGTAGATCATAGCTGTATCTTGATGGTTCTCCTCAACAACAGTGGTCTGATGTTAAAATATCAAATATCTCCATTTTTCTATGTATGAACTTCTGTTATGTGGTATAACCTATTCTGACAAAAGTGGCAGTACTGGCAAATATCCAGATACTAAAATGGGTAAACGTCTCATTTATGGAGACCATGACAAAACAACCGCATATAAGATGCACTGGGTTTTTTTATTAGTTTTCAATCAAGTATTTTCCGGCACTAATGGGCTCGCATTATACCTTCGTTAGAGACTTTCTTAATCCTCTTGTGTGAATACATCTTCGAAAGAGAAATAATAAGTCGCGTTTATTGTGACACCATGAATATCGCCTTCAAGGACAACCTATACAAGATACTGATCATTCTTCAGTGTGATGAATACATCATCGTTATACTGGACATAAATAGAATGTATTGGATGCCTAGAAAACTTGCCTCAACCATACAGTACATGGACTTTGAAAGGAAATTCCTGTGTAATACCATCTTTAGCAAAAGAACGCTTATTTGTGCATGAAGAAAGAGCATTTCTGCATGCACATCTTGAGCAACATTCAAGGGTTCAAAATCTGATCGTCACAGTTATTTTGTCATATAAATTATTTCAGCACCAAGCAGCACTCTTTGGGAGGTGGATGATATCAGCGAGCGATGAGATTCAATGGTACTCAGGAACAAAGGTACAAGTATTTGGTTATAGACCTTGGCTACCTCATATGTGGATGATGGCCTCCATGATGACCTCAGGATATTGTGATATTAATGAATGATCTCGACAGTCACAGTCCACTACCATACGAGAGACATTAATATCATCCTGACAACATTTACTACATTCTACCACCAGCTCAGTTTCCCTTTTAGATGGCTGGTTGGTTTTCCGTGCGAGGGTGGAATTTGTGAATCACTGAAGGAAGGTGAGATTCAACTCATCTTCGTTCTCCTGATGGAACATGACGAACAATGACTGAACAAGAATGTAACAGATTTTTTCACAGATTCGTTCTCAGCTCTTCCACAACGACAAACACGCCTAACCGCAGTAAAGCGAGATAACCTAAGATTACCAGTAGAACGGTTCCAAACCTCCGGCGGTGGTGGGGTATTATTCACTCGAGGCTTTCCCCTGTGCAGACTTAGGTGTTGCTTGTTGCAGTTAACACAAGGTGCCAGTTCGAGTTAATTGCACCGTAAATTAGGTCACTGAAAGTACCAGGGATACTGTACCTTGACCCATACATTAGGCTATCCAAGAGCCTGTCTAACTTATAATTAAATAAATGCATTAATTGGTTCGTGATAGCTGAGATGCACCAAGGAATATAGTTCTATAGGTTCGAGGACCTGAGAGTAAGTGGTGACAGGAGAAACATCGGCTTGGAAGCTTTTGGTATATTTGAAACTAACCTCTCTGTGACTTTGTAGACTCATGCAATTTTATAGCGTTCATGCCTGCGCTGTTTGCTATTTAGTTTCGCCTCCTTCAGCCTAACGCAGTATGGAAGGTCAAAGAAGTTATTAACCTTTACAGTTACGTTACGTACCATCCCCTCTAGTCGACAGAGAGAGAGAGAGAGAGAGAGAGAGAGAGAGAGAGAGAGAGAGAGAGAGAGAGCAACCTTACCGATACACTCGGCCTCATGAAATCAATTTTCTGCGCAACTGCACGATATCAGTTCCTTAAATTACTTCTTTTTCCTGCCGACTTGCAAAAAACTTGCATCGAAAAGCTTGTTTCCTTATCCTCTTTATGTGCCCTGCTTCGATATTTTCGTTCATTACTGCATACTTTTTCCCAGATGCAATAATACGAGTAAACTTTTCTCCATACATTTCAAATTTTAACTTATTATCCTTCTCCATTCAACTGCAAGGTACTCCTTAATCATGACTCGAGACTTAAGTTGGTATTATTTTAAGGGGGGGGCGCTGACGCCATAAGGCCCCATATAAAGTAAGTGCTAGTTGCTACCTTAATAAGTCCTTATGATTGAAGGGATTTGTTTCAGATTTTACTATTTACTTTACAACTAATACTGAATAAACACAAGAGGAGAAATAAAAGAAACTCGACCTCTAAGTTCATAAATTTTGCAATTGAAAAAGTGACGTAATTAAAGTCTAAATTTCCTAGCATTATCTTGCAAAGGCCACACTTTCTTTCATATCTCCAACAATTCCTCAAGTTGGATATACTCAGCCATTTCTTGGCTCCAGTTCTATCTAGTCATTTGGATGAACTTAGCCATTACTATCCTCTGCTTTTTCACTGTCCGTTACACCCATCGATAACAGGTGACTTGGTTCTTCATTGGAGGGTGGTAGAGCTTTCAGCTAGCACGCTGTCGGTGCAGCGTTCGACTCTCGAGCGGCCAATGAAGAATTAGAGGAATCTATTCCTGGTGATAGAAATTCATTTCTCGTCATAATGTGGTTCGGATTCCACAATAAGCTGTAGGTCCCGTTGCTAGGAACCAATTGGTTCTTAGCCACGTAAAATAATTCTAATCCTTCGGGCCAGCCCTAGGAGACCTGTTAATCAGCTCAGTGGTCTGGTTAAACTAAGATATATTTTAACTTAACAGATGGCGTCGCCGAGACTATCGTCAGTAAAAAGCAACGCTCTCTCAGCTGCTTTCTAACCACACCGCCGACATTACGAATCGTTAGCAAGCATTTCCAAGACCAGGACAACGGGAAATAAATAACGAGGGCCTGTGCATAACCGATCCTCACCTGGCCTTACATTCCTCCCGTTATCCATATGCTTCAATCTTTTAAATGATATTACTAATCGTCTCTCTCACGAGGTCTCATTTGTGCACAATACCTAGAAACTTAATATTTCGAAGAGGCGAGACTACAAAAGCCAGAGTTCATGACTGGATTACGTTGGCAATATCATATCACTAATGAGGAAGTTCCGAAATGAAAGTGCTCTCTCGTGGCTCCAAACTAGACCGAGATCTCAAAGTATGAATGGTCCAGGGAAACAGGAAATATGAGAACAGCACGACGATGACCAAGAGGAAGACTCAGATAATGGTAGAAGGGGCAGATGAAAACCTAGAACCTTCGTGAATTCATGCAGAAACTGGACAGGATAGAAGAGAGTGGGGAGAACTCATTTCACTTCTACCTCCATAAAGGGAGAAGCTGAATTAGAAACGTCAATGATAACTAAATTTGCATCATATTACTGTTCACCTCTTCCATGAACCTCATTTATATACTGCTTACCTTAGACCTGTTTCGGTAATCAATTTTAAGAGGAAAAAATGAAAAAAAAAAAGCTTCATCATTCAATGTACACTGTTACCGACCTGCAAATTTTCCATTAATAACACGTTACATGATAAATTACAGTAAAAACCAGGAAATTTCAACTGTATAAAAATTCTCTCCTACAGTGTCAACCTCTTCCTCGCACCCAGCTCTCTCTCTCTCTCTCTCTCCTCCTCTCTCTCTCTCTCTCTCTCTCTCTCTCTCTCTGCAAATCTAACTATAATTTGGATTTAACTCGATTATTCAGCCAATTTACAAATCACACCTCCCCTTTCATACACACATTTATCAGGTCCTTTATTCCCGCTCTACATATTTTGACGTTCGACACATTTTCCGAGCATCATTTTTATCGTCTCTTCATCTCCCTTTGTATCTCCCCTCTCTTTATCTCACCCCTTTTCTTTTTTTTTTTTTAGATTATCTTTCAGGCATTTTATCGTCGGCTCTCCATTAAATCCCTATTACACTGCATTTCCCGGACGTGTTACTTCCCTGTATGTTATCGACAGTTTTTCATATAAAATTTAATTGTTCTGATGGCCGTCATTAAGACCGCTGCATTCCAGGACATTTTGGGAGACTGGGTGGAAATCATAAAAGCTTCGAAATGGTTTGGAAATCCTGTATAAACGTGAGATGTAAAAACGTTTCAATAGATACGAATAAAAATGCATGCACTATCAGCCCATGATTAACATCGGAAAAAATTTGTGTATGTTAATCATGTCCCAATAAAATAACGAACTAATGTGAAATTTTTGACATTTTTACTCATGATAAATAAAAAATAAAGACTTCTGCATTTTTGTTACTAATCTGGAAGGATAATATTAATATTCGAAACGGTATAAACATCATGTGAGAGATATAGCCAGGGATTATAGCCGACTTGAGATCATAAGGCTGTCTTGGTTACCAAACGAGGGAATGGTTCCCACCAGGAAAGGAGGAAGGTCTCTACACAGTTCCCCTTCGGATACCAGGCTTTCAGTGGAAACCAGATCCAAAACAGTGAGCCGAAACCATTCAATTAAGAGGTCATCATATCTATTGGAAACGCTCCCTACTACTTACCTATCAAAGCATGTACGCGAAATCGCAAGAGTCGGTCATTTTACAAAAGTTTTTAAGCCCAAAAGTTTTCAGGCGATGAGCGCCCTGCCTTCTGTGCTCCAAGAATTCCACGATTTATCTCGCCTTCCAGGAAAGGTTTTTCCATCAACTACCGTGGAAATTCCTTTGAGACCTCTTTTCTGCTTTCTAGAAATGCAGGGAAAAATTTGTCACCTCTCGTCAGTCATTACAGCCCAATTGATTGTCTGTATATCGAACTTGTTGGTCTCGGAAAAACGAGACCGTAAGAGGTATACAGTAGATGTCGCAAATCTGGTAGTAGTTTAAATTTTGAATTGTAACAGGATATGGATTTGCTTTAATAAAATTGAAATATTACTAATCATATCTTTACATGATACAAGGTAGATATAAAGCTTTAAAAAAAGGGAAGGCTTTACACGAATATTAAGATTTTAACATTTACAACAATATTACAGTTTTAACAGGCACTTCCAGTTCCTCATTGTACGGGTTAGTATCGTTTCGGCTAGCACTCTGCTGGGCTCACGTTCGATTCTCCAACAGGACAATGAAGAATTAGAGAAATTTATTTCTGGTGATAGAAGTTCCTTTCTCGTTATAATGTGGTTCGGATTCTACAATAAGCTGTAGGTCCCGTTGCTTAGGTAACCAGTTGGTTCTTAGCCTCGTAAAATAAATCTAATCCTTCGGGCCAGCCCTAGGAGAGCTGTTAATCAGCTCAGTGGTCTGGTTAAACTAAGGTATACTTAAATTAACAGGCACTTCTCATTCCCAAGAACATTGTAAATTAAAAGCTAAACTTTACGGACCATCGGATCTCCTGGCCCTGAAAGCTACATTTGTACTGCAGAAGTAAATGAAACAACCTACGACAGTTTTGTAGCCTAGAAGTGAAAAATAGGACATAGCGATGTTATATGACAACTAAAGCTGAAAGAATAACTAAAGAATTTCAGACCAAATGTTCAATGCCGTCCACAAATCGCGGTAAGTTTATAATATTTATCCTCTGCACAGCTAGATTTTAAGAAAAACATGACGTAAAATACTTAAAATGTCAATTTAGTCTAATCCAAAACTAAACCAAAATTGAAAAAGCTTTGTTCAAGAAATAGAAACAAACCAGCAACAACCTATTATGTCGAGTTACATACCAATGAAGTCTTGCGATAATAATAATAATAAAAAAAGCCTACAAACTGAAGTCAGGAAAATTTTAATGTTAATAAAAGTATTATAACATGAACGTAATGAAACTCAGCCTTTGCAGGGCCTGGGAGAGTCGCCACAACCATCCGTAGACCATCTATCACGCTACCAAATTCCAATAACAAGACAACCGGTACGAAGTTCCGGCTGCTCAGGTAGCGAGGATCCGACCAAAAAAACGAACAGAATAACTGTTGCATAGTCGTAAGCTAACTAGAGGATTTGCTTTAATTGCTTGCCGAGAACCCCGTTGCTGTTGGTGTCACCATCAAAAACCATGGATTCACCTGTTTTGAAACTTGGACGATTTATGCGGAAGAGTGCTAAGACGTCATTCTTTTTGTTGAATGGGAAACTTTAAAAGAATTTGTCGACGCTTCACGCTAATTAAATGATTCTTCGTTTTAAGACTTTTCGGTTGCTGATAAAATTAGCCTCTGTGTATCATAACAGAAAATTTATATCAATAATTTACCGAACATTCTTCGGTGTCTTACGTTTTGTCACGAGTAAAAACTTAATACTGTTTACTACTTTTTCCTAAGGTCCCACTCCAACGAAAGCGCCTTGCGAAACCCGAAAACTCAACTTGTTCCTTACATAGTAATGCAAACACTCTCGGATTCTTTTATTTATTGGATTCCGTACTCACTATTAATTAACATGCATCGAGTGAAATAAATGTCGTTCACGAGAGATGCTTTGCAGGAAAAGTATCAAGATTATGAATGACATGGAAAGATATTGCTCGACTACTTGCTGATAAACCTATTCAGGTTGGTAAGCAGATCTGTATTTATGATGAGTGTATAATCCTTATGGTACCGTAGGCAGCAGATCCTTGAGAACCTACAATGAAAATGAAGAAAATTTTGAAGAAATATGACTACAAAATGCTAAGATCCATAGATGGAATGTGCTTAGAAAGTCATATTTTAAATAAGGAAGTTAAATGATAGTTGTGCTTCTACAGAGGCTTAAAAATAGACAGAGCTCTCAGCGACTGAGATGGTTTAGACATAATGATGTCAGGATCAGACTGCCAGAAACTGACTCAGTCTCAAATTAATATACCGAAGACAAAAAGAGTTATCCAGAAAAATACGGAAATGTTCACGAACGCAGGTCTAGACCTGATGGGAGAGAATTCAGGCAGAGAGAGCTGAAGATAGAAGTCTGCTGGAATGACGAACACGTGGGACAATCATAGACATGCAAACCGTCTTTATAATGTTGTTATTGTACCAGAGTATTGGGCGTCCTTTCCCTTATTATGTCGATCATACTGTATATCAAAATAGGTCATGTTAACTTTCCTTCTTCCCATCAGAATAGCAGACACACTTGTCTGCATATTCATAAGGTCCTTTTTCAGGTCAATATAAGAATAATGTAACAGGAAACTAAGGCTACACAATTTTCTAAAAAAAAAAAAAAAAGAATTGTGACCTAGATCTTAGCCGGATGATAATGATACTGAAAAAAGAGCTATGTCAGGGTGATATTCGGATATCTTTTATTGCTGTATGATAACAGATGGGCAAGATCGCTTTTAGCTGCTTATATAGGTGTACGAAAACCACTGCAGGTAATGGACTATAAATAGCTCATCTACCTCATTTTTCCTATTTAAAATAAATAAATTAGTTAGGACTTACAAAAAAGTACAAGTCCTAAAGATAAACACCTGAGGACAAAGTGATATATTTTCATCTATGCTTTAGTACAGAAAAAGGCATGTCTGCCTTCGTCATTTTTTGGAGACAGATCTTATGAAAGAAAGTTTCACATGCAGACACTAAGAAAAATTTTTAGGTTTTTTTGGATTTTAAGTAAAACAAAATAAGAAAGTCAAATCTGTGAAACGAGTGTACTTAACTCGCAAATCTGGAAAGAAACAGTTAAAGAAAGGGGTGAACTAACTACCGATATCTTCGTCCACATTCAAAATTCAGAGAGAAACAGATATAGAGAGGGGTGAACTAACTAGCGATACCTAATCTGCAATAAAAATTGGGGGAGAAACAGTTATAGAAAGGGGTGAACTAACTAATATTACCTTCATCTACATTCAAAATTCAGAGAGAAACAGTTATAGAAAGGATTGGACTAACTAACGATACCTTCATGATACCTTCATCTACATTCAAAAGTTGAAGAGAAACAGTTATAGTAAGGGGTGAACTAATTAATGATACCTTCCTCTACATTCAAAAGTTGTAGAGAAACAGTTATAGAAAGTGCTGAACTAACTAATGATACCTTCATCTACAATAAAAATTCGGAGAAAAACAGTTATATAAAGGGGTGAAGTAACTAATGATTCCTTCATCTACATTCAAAATTCGGAGAGAAACAATTGCAGAAAGGGGTGAACATTCAAAAGTTCAAGAGAAATAGTTGTAGAAAGATGTGAGCTAATGAACAATATCTACAGTACATTCAAAATTCTTAGAGAAACAGCTATAGAAAGGGGTGAACTAACTAACAATACCTTAATATACATTCAAAATTCTGAGAGAAACAGTTAAAGAAAAGGGTGAATTAACGACACCTTCATCTACACTCAAAATTCTAAGAGAAACAGTTATAGAAAGGGGCAAACTAACGGTACCTTCATCTACATTAAAAATTCGGAGAGAAACAGTTATAGAAAGGGGTGAACTACCTGACGATATCTTCATTTACATTAAGACTTTGGAGGGAAACGGTTATATATAAATAAGGGGTGAACTAACTAGTGATACGTTCCTCTACATTCAAAATTTGGAGAGAAACAGTTAAAGAAAGGAGTGAAGTAACTGATGATACCTTCATCTACATTCAAATGTTGAAGAGAAACAGTTACAGAAAGGGGTGAGCTAACTAACGATACCTTAATCTACATTCAATATTCTGAGAGAAACAGTTATAGAATGGGATGAACTAACTAGTGATACCTTCATCTACACTCAAAATTCGGAGAGAAACAATTATAGAGAGGGGTGAACTAACTAACGATACCTTCTTCTACTTTCAAAATTCTGGGAGAAATAGTTATATAAAGGGGTGAACTAACTAATGAGAAACAATTATAGAAAGGGGTGAACTAACTAACGATACCTTCATCTGCAATCAAAATTCTGAGGGAAACAGTTATAGAATGGGATGAATTAACTAACGATGCCTTCATCTGCGTTCAAAATTCTGAGAGAAAAAGTTATAGATGGGATGAACTAACTAACGATACCTTCATCTATATTCAAAATTCTAAGAGAAACAGTTATAGAAAGGGATGAACTAACTAACGATACCTTCATCTACTTTCAAAATTCTGAGAGAAACAGTTACGTAAAGGGGTGAACTAACTAACGATACCTTCATCTGCATTCAAAATTCTAAGAGAAACAGTTATATAAAGGGGTGAACTAACTAACAATACTTTCATCTACACTCAAAATTCTGAGAGAAACAGTTATAGAAAGGGGTGAAGTAACTAACAATACCTTCATCTACACTCAAAATTCTGAAAGAAACAGTTATAGAAAGGGGTGAAGTAACTAACAATACCTTCATCTACTTTCAAAAGTTGAAGAAAAACATTTATAGAAAGGGGTGAACTAACTAATAATACCTTAATCTACATTCAAAATTCGGATAGAAAGAATTACAGAAATGGGTGAACTAACTAGTGATGCCTTCCTCTACATTCAAAATTTGGAGAGAAACAGTTAAAGAAAAGGGTGAACTAACTAACGATACTTTCATCTACTTTCTAAATTCGGAAAGAAACAGTTGTAGAAAGGAGTGAACCAACTAATGCTAACTTCATCTACCTTCAAAAGTTGAAGAGAAACAGTTATAGAAAGGGGTGAACTTACTAACGTTACCTTCATCTACATTCAAAATTCGTAGAGAAACAGTTAGAGAAAGGGGTGAACTAACTAACAATACCTTCATCTACATTCAAAACTCTGAGAGAAACAGTTGTAGAAAGGGTTGAACTTACTAACGTTACCTTCATCTACATTCAAAATTCTGAGAGAAACAGTTATAGAACGAGTTGAACTAATTAACGTTACCTTCATCTACATTCAAAATTCGGAGAGAAACAGTTATAGAAAGCGGTGAACTAACTAACGATGCCCTAATCTACATTCAAAAGTCTGAGGTAGGTTATAGAAAGGGGTGAACTAACTGAAGATACCTTCATCTACATTCAAAATTCGGAGAGAAACTTTTATAGAAAGGGTTGAACTAACTAACGTTACCTTCATCTACATTCAAATTTCGGAGAGAAACAATTTTAGAAAGGGGTGAACTAACTAACGATACCTTAATCTACATTAAAAATTCGGTGAGGAACAGTTATAGAAAGGGCGTGAACTAACTGAAGATACCTTCATCTACGTTCAAAATTTGGAGAGAAACAGTTGTAGAAAGGGGTGAACTAACTAGTGATACCTTCATCTACATTCAAAATTCGGAGAGAAACAGTTGTAGAAAGGGGTGAACTAACTAACAATACCTTCATCTACTTTCAGAAGTTAAAGAAAAACAGTTATAGAAAGGGATGAACTGACTAACGATACCTTAATCTACAGTCAAAATTCGGAGAGGAACAGTTATAGAAAGGGCGTGAACTAACTGAAGATACCTCCATCTACATTCAAAATTCGGAGAGGAACAGTTGTAGAAATGGATGAACTAACTAACGATACCTTCATGTACATTCATGAACCAATATACATAAATGACATCTCCTGTTCCGAGAAGCCGAGTAATCAGACAGTTTCCATTATCATATTATTATTATTGGTTTTCCTGAACATCGCTTGTAGAGGCACGGATTATCTAGTCGTGTAACGGCTATTAAACTAAAGCTAAAAATATACAACACAGTGTGAGACTAATCTGGTAATAACTGTGTAACTGAGTAGAGCGTTAAGCAGCTAAGTCACGCCGTCTATAGGGAAAAGACTGTTTTCATTTGTACATTATGAACAGCCCCCGGGTAAAGAATTTAGCGCTATTAAGTTAACTGTAAGAATTCAGGTACTCATGTTCCTCTTATCCATTACACATTTCTGCAATTATCTCTACAGCGGCACTTGTTACTTTTTTTGTGACCCTTTGCTTCTCATCCCGCCTCTTCAGGTGTTTGGGGCTGTGTTCCAGCTTTCACTCCTCAGTCGTAAAAAAAAAAAAAAAAAAAAAAAAAAATCTGCGGTAAATCTATAAAAGAATTCTTTAAAAATCCCTATTCACTACAATTTATATACTATGACTTTCGTAGATTCGACACTACTGCATTAATCTACCTTAGCTCCGCCCTGCCACTCGATTGTGGTTTTACTATAAAAGTATGAATAGAAAACCCATCAACATACCATAATTGAAATATTACTTTTGAAACTTGAAAACTAGTGTATCTCATTTTATCATTCGTTTACAGTGACCTATCAGGCTACATTCTCACACGGCTACTAGAGAGAGAGAGAGAGAGAGAGAGAGAGAGAGAGAGAGAGAGAGAGAGATAAAAGGGTGGAATAAGTTATCTTTTAAAAGAAGGTCTACAGAATAGTTTCAAGAAGGCAACCGTCTCAATGAATGAGCTAACATTTAAACATCTAGGATCCAGTCGTAAGGTTTGGTAAAGTCAGTGAGCCCTTCCGTGAACTTTGTCGATAAGGGCAAGAATTAAGAGATAAGCAGAAGGAAATTAGGAGATAAATGGATGTGGGCGATTAAAAAAGATAACCGAGAAGATAAGGAAAATTACTGGTATTCAGAAAAGAAATGGAGTCTTTAGTAGAGAGAAAAATGGCAGTAATTAAAAGGAACGACATGGTAAATAACCCAGCTCGCCCGCCTCTCACCCCCCAAGAAAATAGTCTTATATAACATTGCTCAAAGCAGATCCAATGTGGCTAAAAATGGGACGTTTAGAACAATGGAGAGCCATATAACATATATATATATATATATATATATATATATATATATATATATATATATATATATATATATATATATATATATATATATATATATATATATATTATATGGCTTTCCATTGTTCTAAACGTCTGCATTTTAAAGCCATATATTCATATATCTATCTATCTATCTATCTATCTATATATATATATATATATATATATATATATATATATATATATATATATATATATATATATATATATATATATATATATATATATATATATATATATATATATATATATATATATATATATATATATATATATATATATATATATATGAATGTCTTTTCCCTGTAATAATAGTGTAATATGAATATAAGATGCTCATAAAACACTATTTAAACGTTGAAAATAGTGTTTTATGGGCCTTCTATATTCATATATATATATATAGAGCATATATATATATATATATATATATATATATATATATATATAGTAGTATATATATATATATATATATATATATATATACACATACACACACATATACATTATATTTTTTCTTAAACAACTCATATAATTGTGAATCTCCCTTCACATACTTACGTACGACCATAAGTCGTTTCTTAGTTTTTTATTTCAATTCAATAATTCAATAAAAATTTATCATATTTATGTGAAAAAAATTGTTTTAGATAATCTCTAAGACGCAGGAAATGGCTAGCTAATCATAAGTATTCTGCATTAAAAATGTGTAAAGAATTACAGTATGACGGCCTATAACCGTAAAGATGAATGATACTAATATAGTAAATGCAGTGTTGGACTTTGCACCCTACGAGAATCCTGTTCGAAGCATAAATATTGGAAAACAAGTTCTTGTGTGATTCCCCCCAAACTCACTTCTCTCTCTCTCTCTCTCTCTCTCTCTCTCTCTCTCTCTCTCTCCATGTTACCTGGTTCCCAGTTCATAAGCCGAGGATTCCTTCTCTTCTCCATATGACTCATTATGATCGAGGAAATTAGAAAGAGGATGGAAGCTTTTTTCCTAGACAGACTTCTGCTTCCTTTGAACTTATTTCCTGTGGATGGCACTGCAAGTTCTCTAATCTTGAAAATGGTACTAGCATTTTGAAAAGTTTTTGTCATTCTTTCTTATAGAAGCAAAAATTATATTGCGTTAACTGATGCCAAAAACGTTTTCATGATTTTTACAAATGATTATAAAAGCCTATGAGAGTCAAATTTCTAACTTTGATTCATCATAAAGTTAAAACCTAGGGAATCTATCCACTGCGTTTCCATGTTTTTTTTTTCCTATTCTATGATATTGCTTAATAAAAGATAAAACGAAGCATCTCATAGCAAGGGGATGCCTTTTCCAGATACTAATAATAATATGACAATCTGTACTGGAATAATACGCACTTGGAACTACATATTATAACTGACTAAAAACTTAACATTTAAGTTCATAATAGGAGGTATATCCAAGGTTCAGATGTAGTGGTTATGCGTTCCTAATATTTGTGTGCAAATTAAACATGGGACAGTAATTGGAAAAGTGTCCTTGCTATTATTGCTTAAAATATCGAGCAACATTAACGGAAATCGTGAAAAGTCTGCTTTGTGAAATAAATTATATATATGAAATCTTCCTCTCGCTCTTTCTCTCTTTCTGTTAAATATTCTACCTTCATTCTTCTTCTTTTAACGTGCTTTTTCCCATTTTTTGTATGGGGTAAGCACGATGCCTTCTTTTTGAAGGACTTTGATTTGGCTTTGGGGTAGACCGTAGTCTCGATCGGCTGCCCTGCCTGACATCGCTTAGACCCCGGTAGCGTATGTTTCATGTATCATACCCGACCCAACGCCCTTTCTTCCCAGCAGCGAGAAGTTGTTGCGCGGGTAGGGCGAGAGTTCGAGACGTGTGAGATGTTTGTTATGTTTTTAAAGGTGTTGTAATGGCTTTGTTTTGTGTGTGTATTTAGTGTGTATCCCATTTGCTTTTACAACCTATCCGCTGATTACACATATAATCCCGGGATGTCTACACGGAGGTGCGTCTGCTCTTCTCTGATCAGTCGGCTGCGATTTGAACTCCGCCGCCACAGACCTCTTACTTAAGTCCGGCTGCTGCTGTAACCGACTGAGCCATCGAGGCTCAAATATTCTACCTTCATATTTTACTAAAAATATTTTGATAAAGTTAACTGAAATCGGTGCAAAAAATTAATATATTTGTAAAGGCATTAACAAAATCAATTGAAAGTATAGTCTAGAAATAATGACTTACTGGTTTCTTTCTACAAGTGTAAGGGGGGGGGGCGGGGGGCGGGATCAAAAGAAACTGGGAGTTGTTTGGTTACTAAAATTTCATAAAAAAGTTAACTGAAATCGGTGCAAAAAATTAATGTATTTGTAAAGGCATTAACAAAATCAATTGAAAGTATAGTTCAGAAATAATGACTTACTGGTTTCTTTCTACAAGTGTAAGGGGGGGGGGGGGCGGGGCGGAATCAAAAGAAACTGGGAGTTGTTTGGTTACTAAAATATTTTCATAAAAAAGTTGACTGAAATCGGTGCAAAAAATTAATATATTTGTAAAGGCATTAACAAAATCAATTGAAAGTATAGTCTAGAAATAATGACTTACTGAAGTTTCTTTTCTACAATAAGTGTAAGGGGGCGGATCAAAAGGAAACTGGGAGTTGTTTGGTTACTAAAATTTCATAAAAAGTTAACTGAAATCGAAGCAGTAAAATTAATATATTTGTAAAGGCATTAACAAAATCAATTGAAAGTATAGTCTAGAAATAATGACTTACTGGTTTTCTACAAGTGTAAGGGGGAGGGGGCAGAATCAAAAGAAACTGGAGTTGTTTGGTTACTAAAAATATTTTCATAAAAAGTTGACTGGAAATCGGTGCAAAAAATTAATACTTTGTAAAGGCATTAACAAATCAATTGAAAGTATAGTCTAGAAATAATGACTTACTGGTTTTCTACAAGTGTAAGGGTGGGGGGGGGGGGGCGGGATCAAAAGAAACTGGGAGTTGTTTGGCACAATTCTACTGGAAAACAAAAAGAAAAAAAGACGTTGGTCAAGAGCTCGTAAAAACTAACAAAAGAAGGTTATACAATAAAACAAGAAAAGACAGACGATTATAACTATATGTCATATTGATTATAAAAAATGAGAAATTTGATGGATGTCTTGGAAGGTCAAAGGATAGCGGGAAAATTCGGCAGTAACTGAGGCAGACAAAGGGGAAAAGAGCTAAGTAATAACAAACGGAGACCTTAAGATAAATTTATTCACAAAATTCACAACTTGACAAACGAGTAAAATTCTTTCTTACTCTTACATAACAAAGACTTAATTAAATCTGATCATTATTTGATAAAACAAAAATCAATCTTAAATACAATATTATAACAATCGTTACTGAATAACACCGTGGAGTCGGTACATTATAGTAAAAAAAAAAAAAAAAAAATCTAAGACAGCGAAAAGCAAGAATTAGCAGGAAGAGCCAGTAAATCAATTCTACCAAATTACGATAATAAAAACTGACAACACGACAAAGTTTTCAATTACAACAGCCGAGTCAAATACATTACACATGGACAAAACATAAAAAAAAACAGGGTTACGACATTGACAAAACACCACGAAAACACAATCATTAACCTCCCGAGCGCAATAAACATAAAAAAAAAAAATCTGGAAAAACCTTACGTTCAAAAACCCTCTGCAGTAAATAGCGTAGGACACTCCGGGCACAACTCAGGAAAACGTCACAGCAAATATACAAATGAGGTCACTAAACACTACCTCATGCCGACATTTACACATGCAAAAGCAGTCGGAGCTATGACCTCAGACGAAGTTGGGTTCGCTGAACATGATGATACTTATGCTAAACACTCCCGGTCCTGAATTTCAAAACACATCGGCGTTACTTGATCCAGACTCGACTGAACAGGTCCGCCATACTGTTTAATGCCTGTCCAGGTCTCCATACCCTTACTGACTCTTCAGGGCGCCATGCCTTTAGTGACTTGACTGCTACGGAGGTCCCCGTGCTTGCTAAACGCCAGTCCAGGTCTCTATATCCTTACTGACTCTTCAGAGCACCAACAACTGTCCAGTAGTCAGGCACAGGCCATCACCTACGCAACTTATACCAGAAAACAGGTGAAACGACCTTCACTGGAGAACAACCGGAAAACAACCGTTCCGATCGTCCCAGCAAAGAAAACAATAAACGATATATTAAATAAATGATTTATTCTAAAGTAGACTACAGAAATATATTTCCTATGAAAAATCTGTTTTTAAGAATAGTACAAAGAAGTGCTTAAATCAGTAATCAATTTTCTAAAACGCGAACATCTTGATCCGGAGTGCGCTTTGGATATTTTATTTACATATTTAGACTCGTAACTTATAAGTATTCAAGGCCCCTTTCTGTGTCCAGAGCATGCGGCAATCCCTTTGACGGAGGATCTATAATTTGTTTTAAAAACTTCAACCCTCTTAGCCTCTAAATTCCCCAGGGTATATTCCTTCCCTTGTAGGATTGATCGCGTAGAGCAGTCTATGTTCGGGACTGGAAATGTTCACTTCATGTCTTTGCTTAAAGAAATTATTTGCATCGATGGATCAATCTCTCTCTCTCTCTTTCTCTCTCTCTCTTCTTTAGAATGAGAACTTTAATACCATACTGTTCTTGAAATCTCTGCAGAAAATTTTTAATGCTTATATTAATCATATTCAAAAACATAACACGAAGCTAAAATCCAGCACGTTTCTCTTCTCTCAAGAATTTCTCGAATTCACTAACTGAAATCATTGATAAATCCTTTAAGTCTTAATACGTTGACTACGATTGGCAACTCGGCAAATTGTCCCAGTAGGCGATAACCTTAAACCCACATATAAAATCAGTAACCAGCAACCTGCTGAAGTGAGAATTTCTATAGTATTTCCGTGAGGTATAATGAGTGTTCAGACAGTATAAAATCCTTGAATTTATCTGGTACACTTCGCCTGACACAATGCTAGATGTGGTCATATATGGTTCATGTCGCCCAAAGTGATTAAAAAGATTTCATTAGGCGTTGTGTTCTAAATATGGTCACACTTTGGATGGCCAGTTATGGTTCATACCGCAAAGAATGATCTCAGGAATTACCGTAAGCGACATGTACCAGTTGTGGATCATGCTAGGTGTGGTTGAAAATGGTACACACCGCCCTGTATGACATGTGGTCAATTGAAACATGTGTAGGTTTTCAAAATATTATGTTAAAGACAATCTATGTACACACACACACCCATACATACATTTATCTTTGCACAATAAGAATCTATATTACACACACACACACACACACACACACACACACACACACACACACACACACACATATATATATATATATATATATATATATATATATATATATATATATATATATATATATATATATATATATATATATATATATATATATATATTTATATATATATATATATATATATATATATGTTTCCTGGTGCAGGTGGTTCTTATGATTCCACATTTATTACTTCTCTTACTCTAAAATGGCCTCAATGATAACCAGGACATATAAAACACAAACTAACAGGAGTGATACAAGGAGCGGAGGGCTCTTACTCAAAGGGAAGTGCGTGAAACACGTGGATAAAAAAATAGGTATATTTTCATAACACAAATGATCAAAGGGGAAATGAACTGAAACACGTTAAATTGCTGCTGCAGAAGTCCTCCCGAAGGGGGGAGGGGAGCTTGGGAATGCCAGGAACACGGACCAAGGAAAATTCTGCTACGGTCGTCCTTCTGAAACGATATTAGGACACAGGTTACAAATCTAATGCTGGAATTTGGGGAATGAATTACTCGGGTGTGTGCGGAGGGCGCCAAGGACTCCCCGAGGAGTTACTTGTGACTCAGAGGAGGGAGGCAGTGAACATGTGGGCCGGGATTAAACCAAGAAACAACAGGGAATACAAAGTTATAGGCCCAGAAGTTAATCAATGCACAAGGGCGAAGTAACATGACTAGCAACTCGTTTTGGGTACTTTACCACATTGTAGGGGCGTAAGGCTGACGTCGGCGTCCAGCGGCGTCTTCTGCCAGAGACCACGTGTGGGAGCGTCGACAAAAGGGCCTCCCTCACCAAGGCACTGCTTCGTCGTAGATTGGGCGGAAAGGGCGTCTTGGATGATGAAAAGGCCAGGTTGAGCATCAGTCGCTGTTGGGATTCTGGTAACCCCACTTGCAGTCTTTGAGGCCACGTGGGTCGGGCACGGAGCAGTGGGCAGCTGGACTCACGTGGCAGTTAGAGCGAAAGAGCGAGGTCTGCACCGTGACATTCCTTACTTTTTAACTACTGGCTGTGTGTGAGTGAGAGAGAGCTGTCCTCGCCCTGACCTTTTATTGCTTCTGGACAGGGGTAGGGGGGAGGCGATGTCCTGACCCAGGTCACGCTTCTATATCAAAGAAAACGGCTTACTCTCCTGTACCAAAGAAAACGATGCAAAGCCAGTTTACTGCCCAGGGCAAAAGATTAGATCTTGAGTATAACCCCCCCGACTTCTGGTTCAAACTACCCCGAACCAGTATTCACTACTTCTCCCAGGTTCAAAATAGACAGAGGCCTATCTATCGGCCGAGCAAGGCAGAAAGGCGGGCGCTTTCACAGCGTATTTTGGCGCTAATCTTTACAATATATATATATATATATATATATATATATATATATATATATATATATATATATATATATATGTATAAGAGTATATATATATATATATATATATATATATATATGTGTGTGTGTGTGTGTGTGTGTGTGTGTGTGTGTGTGTGTGTGTGTGTGTGATATGGAAGTCTTATTGTGCAAAGATAAATGTATTTAGATGTGTGTAAATTTTTTATCTATGTGTTTCAGTTCTTACTCATATTACCTATCCATCTATATATTTCTTCGTACTGTCTATCTATCCATATACATATATATGTATATATTCACACTTATGTGAGAGAGGAACAGAATGAGGAAAAAGCTCTTTCTTTTACCTGCATAAAATTATATATAACACATACATATCGCACACACAAAACAAGAAAGTGCTGTCGCTCCTGTTATGAGATGCTTTCAGAGAATGAGGTAAGTGCCGTTGCTCGAATAAAAGCAAGAAGAGTGAACACATATTGTGAGAACTTTATTGATAAACCTTTCCTTTGCCCCAGTTGTTTTATCTTGAAACATTTTGTTCGAAGAATGTAGGAAAATTTCAGGATTTATATTTTTATTTTTTCCAATGTAGAATCAAAGCAGAAAAGGTATTGTTTTTATTTGTGTACTCTAAGTGCTACATGATTTTCTTAGTCATACAATATAAAACTTGAAAATTTTTGACACAGAAAAGGAAACATTTTATTTTTTTGATGTTTCAGAATAAAAAAATTCACAAAAGTATAGTTTTTTTCATTCCTTATAAATATAATTTAAAATGAAAATAATAAAATTTTCTTGATCTTATATGATTTTTTAAAATTTTTCTGCTATTGGTACACAAAGAGAGTAAAAAAAAAATTATTCGCCATTTTGCCATCATATATGTATTATTTACAGTAATAAATAGTGTTTAGTTGACGCAATAAGTTAATTTATTTGTTTTCTCATATACTACTATATTGTTTTAGTGAAAATAAAGCCTTTTTAGTTTAATTTAAAATATTTAAAAATATATATATAATTCTAAGTAAATGTACCACATAATGGTAAATAGCCTACCGCTCATTAAGAAAGTCCAATGTGAACCACATAAGGAGCACATCGCAGTCAACGTGTTAAGATGAAAAGAAAATCTTACTTAAAGACAGATTTTATAGAGAAAGTTAAGCTCAGGTCCGGGGAAAAGCGGAAAAATGAGTTTTTCACATTAATATAATTATCCATTCGACATGGAAATGCGAGGAAAACATTCAATTACAATTCAGTAAGGCTAGATCTGCCTTTATTTGTACTGAGCAAGTAACTGATTTTTTGGATAAAAATTTACAAGGTATTAGATTAAATATGTCTATGTATAATCTTTATACATGACCGCAAAGATATCTTTCTCTGAGAGAGAGAGAGAGAGAGAGAGAGAGAGAGAGAAAGAAAGAGAGTTTTTCCTTACGCATGCTTAGTATTTGTAAGAAAATAGCAATATCCATGTTTATCAAATGACCCATTTTTTTGTACATATTGAAGTCATGCAATTGGAACTTCAGAAGATCAAACGAAGGTGCAATACATTACTACCGCTAATACTATTCTCCTTGCATTTTAATATATTTTTATCTATGTGTTAATTTAATTATTTTTATTTTTATTTTAATAAGTGGGTCTCTTCTTTCTGTATTTCCCTTTACCTCGTCCTATTTCTTTTTATTATGAACACCATATTCTTTGAAAGCTTGAATCTCAAGTCATGGCCCCGGTGGTTTGGTGGGCTTTTTCATATGAATAGGTTTCATAATAATAATAATAATAATAATAATAATAATAATAATAATAATAATAATAATAATAATAATAATAATAATAATAATATGTAATATTTTTAGTCAAATGCAATGAAGAAAAATTATTTTAATATTAACAAAACATTATATCTTCGTTCATTGGACGATTCGATAAAATTCATCTTCCACTTTTACAAACAAAACCCTTTCATTCCATAATTTGCAAAACAAATGTTTGGTTTTGTTTCTTAAGCATTTTTGCTAACATTAAGAAAAAATAAAAGATTTGTTCTTTGTTCCTGGTAAGATCCCATTTCCTGTTTCGATACAATATGGTGACTTTGTCTTAACACTTGCTGTTATATGAACAAGTAACTCTAAAATTAAAGAAGCGAGAATATGTTTTCGTCTCATCAAACACGAACAATTGAATGAAGATGTAACTTTACCTTGAAGTCCGTTGCAGACGGAAGGAGTTGATATGTTCTCGAGCATGCGAATAATTTTAAATGGAATAAAGATTTAAAAATGGAAGTGATACAAACAGAGTTTCGTCTAAAGTAACAACTTTCCTTTCACTGTCTTGTATTATTGTCACCATTTACTCACTGAATATTAATCTAATAAATTATTTATTTATTTATATTTTTTCCCAAAAACTAAATTTATACGTCACCTGAAGACCATTCTCTATCACTATACGAATTTTAGCTCTATATTCTGCTTCGCTTTCAGGTTGTTGGTAGTCAAATGGTCTTATTAAAGAAGTTGCAATATCTATTTTTGCTAAATATAATAGCAAATATTTCATGGTGGTAAAATATTGTATTTAATAGTATAATATTAGAGTATTCTTTGACAGGATTATTTAAGAAAAAATCACCAAATTATGATTCACAACATATCTATGTAAAGTATATAGCTCAGAACCAAATGGTTTGACAATTTTCATTCTCCACTGATAGAACATAGATGCTCTGACATTCTGACGAATAAAGATAAAATGAATTCATTAAAATTGATTGTACCTTAACATTCAACGTTCTTCCGAAAGGTTGAATTTTGTTTTCCTTCAGTCCGTTTCGGGAATCGGAATTTCTTACAATAAGAAGGACCACGATAGAAAAACCTATGCCTTCTAACTAACCAATTCAAAGACTGAAATAAGAAAATAAAAAAGGAATATTATTCCAAGTTCGAGATATATTTTCCTCGGGATCTATGTATAAAATAATAAAACAGCATTTCCATAGGTGTTCGCTCAGCAGGAAAATTTTGATATTTATTTTGCAGCTTTTGACCGGAAATTTCAGGTATTATTTTGTAACAATTGGCTTTGTATTCTCTCTTGCTTCTTTTTTGACCTTTTTTTTTTTTTTTGCTTTCAGTTATTTATGGCCTTTTGCTCCCATCTCTCTCTAACGCCATTATTAAAATCTTAATTATCATGTACGTCCAGGAGAGTCTGCAGAGTAAAAGTAATCTAAAGTGTAAATGATGACAAAATACAACATTCCATCCAATACTTTTTCGTTAACTTTTTCTGTCAGTCATGAAAAGTCAATCGTTACAGAAAACAGGTAAAATGAGCGAGTATTATTATGTTATGTTGTTCAGAAACAGTTCTAAATGTTTGCAGCTGAATTTCAAAGTGAGCGCATTCATGAAACATTCAAAGCCGACGTCGAATGAAAATTTACAATCTTTTTTATTATTTCTTGACCTTTTGCCCATATTTATTATATCCTGATGATGTACTTAGATGCGAAAGTTCTTGGCACTGAAATCCTGCCTGTCATATTCCTGTAGTATTCATTATTCTAAGACTACGAGCTTTTTTGATATTTTATATATATATATATATATATATATATATATATATATATATATATATATATATATATATATATATATATTATATATATATATATAATTATATATATGCATATTATATAATATATATATGTATATATATATATATATATATATATATATATATATATGTATATATATATATATATATATATATTATAATATATATATATTATATATATGTATATATATATAATATATATATGTATATATAGGTATATATATATATATATATATATATATATATATATATATATATATATATATAATATATATATATATATATATATATATATATATATATACAGATATATATATATATTATATGTAAATATGAATGTTTATATATGTATATTATATATTATATATATATATATATATATATATATATATATATATATATATATATATATATATATATATATATATACATACAGATTGCGTGCATGTTATATGTAAGTGAATGTTTGTATGTGTGTATGCAAAATTGTAACTTTGCGCGCTATAAATTGACCGGTCTAGACAAATTTGGCACATGGCAATAATTTGACCTAACTTAGATGATCAGGAAGGTTTCAAACTCGTCCCCTTCCTTCCCTTTGTAACTTATGGTAGTAAAAATAAACTCTACGGGTTTATCATGCCTCGTGCATGTACAGGACCATAGAAATGTATTATTGAAAATGCTTTTCAGTCATCACAGTAATATCTGGATAAAGGGACATTCACCACAATTCCTGGATAAAAGGGGCAGTAACCACAGCAATACCTGGATAAAAGGGCCAGACATCACAGCAATACCTTGATAAAGGCCAGACAGAACAGTAATATCTGGATAAAATGGACCAGTCACCATAGTAATACCTGGATAAAGGGACAGTCACCTCAGTAATACCTGGTTAAAGGTGACAGTCAGCACAGTAATATCTGGATAAAAGGGGCAGTCACCACAGTAATAACTGGATAAAGGTACGGTCGCTACAATAACAATACCTGGATAAGGGACAGACAGCACAGTAATACCTGATAAAACGGACAGTTACTAAAGTAATTCCTGGATAAATGAGACAGTCATCACAATAATACTCCGGGTAAAAGGGGCAGTCACCATAGTAATATCTGGATAAAAGGGATAGACAGTACAATAATACATGGGGTAAAGGGGACAGACTTTACAGTAATAACTGGTTAAGGAATGAGACCCAGCATAGTAATATCTGGATAAAAGGAAGAGTCACCACAGTAATACCTGTAAAGGGAAGTCAGCACAACCTTTGTTGAAGGTGACAGACGGTACGTGTACCTGTTTAAAGGTGTCAGGCAGTACAGTAATACATGGATAAAGGGACAGTCACCACGGTAATGCATGTCAGTTCACCCACGCATGTTCGAAGGGTGGACATTCGCATGAAAAAACATAACTGCCAGTCGGACTGTCATACAAAACACTTTCTCCTCCTTCTCCCCCTCCCTTTCCTTCCTTTTTCTTTCCAGCTCTTTCCCCTATCCCTAATCCCTCTCCTACATGCAGACTATATTTCCAGAGTCTTCCACAGCAAGGTTGATCAACTAGGTTTATATACAGTATATATATATATATATATAGTATATATATATATATATATATATATATATAATATACATATATATATATATATATATACATACATACATATATATATATATATATATATATATATATATTTATATATATATATATATATATATATATATATATATATATTTATATATATTTATATATATATATTATATATATATATACATATATATATATATACATATTATTACATACATACTACATACATACATACATACATACACACACACACACACACACACACACACACACACACACATATATAGTATATATATATATATATATATATATATATATATATATATATATATATATATATATATATATATATATATATATAGTAGAAATTTACAATATCTGTGCTAGGGGACAGTACACGCGAACTTACAGTCAGCTAGGGAGAAGCATTAACTTCTGAAATTAGATAGTGACTCAGTAAAGAAATGCCAAGATTATTCTTTACTTTTGTCAGTAAAATATGCATAACTGGACGAAGAAGATAGATTTGTGGCCTCTGATGTCGTTAGGGTAGGCAGGGACAAATATGCGTTTATGCATGTACAGTATATATGGCTCATTTGTCTTTTCCAAATAGGCTATACCGTAGATTATTAAAATATGGATTAAATTCATCGAAGTAAAACGGATTAAAATGCAAATGGTGAGATTTTTTTAATAGAAAGTTGTGTCTGAGATGATAACACACTTTCTGTTTTCCAGCGCTATTATTACCATTATTCATTTGAAAAAAGTTTCCAGCTGATTTTAGGAATTCGCTGCGTCTGGAGAGGTAGCCTCAAGTCCATTCTCTGCTGTCACACAATGCCGCTGTAGTTATATATTAAATCATAATTTCGTAGGGTTTTTTAAGAAAGACCCCAACAAAAATAGGTTTCACGATGTATCTATCAGAAAAAAATGGTATGATAACGTTTCTTCTTAATTAATAAGTTAAATGAAATGACATTTTTGATGAATGTAAAAAAATACACTGAATAATGCAGTTTCATGACAATTAGTATTTAACGTTTTCCTTCATAGATTAATATAAAAGAAAACTCTGTATTTTTCCATTTCATCGCGAGATATCCTACTCTGGATCCCTAAATCAAGTAACAATAGAAAAAAAGTTCGGCCCGCAGAACGAATCCTAGTGCTTGTTGCAAAATTAAGGTTGTGATCTTTCAAGCCTTTGATCGAACTCTCAGGCGTTTCAGTGTTAGTGACTCTCTCTCTCTCTCTCTCTCTCTCTCTCTCTCTCTCTCTCTCTTTCTCTCTCTCTCCTGCCTCTCTTTTCACTTTTTGTTTTGTTTTAAGTCCACTAGTTTCTTATTAATTGTCCATCTTGTATTATTTTTCTTCCTAAATGCCTTTTACCAAAAATCTTAGTCATGTTCTCCGTTAATTTAAGAAGAATTTATATAAATGAATTGTCGAAAAGCATGCAGATGAAGAACATATTTTGATTTTTATATATAACAACAAAATACCTATTACCACCAACCAATATTTCTTGTGAATTTTATTTTCGTTGTTCATCAGATTTCCATCGTTGAAAATATTCCAAAACAAATAAAACAAAAACGATATTTTGTTGAAACAGGATTGGGCCACTCAGAAAACTTTGTGGTTGCAGCTCTCAAAGCTGGTCGCCTTCATGAAACATTCAGAGACGAATTTGAATAAAAATGCCTGTGTTTATTTTACCCAGGAAGCATCAACTCTTAGATGAGAATGAAGGGAAAATATGAATGACTGTCAATACAAAACAGACACTAATATGACGAAGTATATATCACACAGGAGCAAAGAATCTGGACAACAAAACCATAGAGAAACTTCCTGACAAAGAAAATAAAAACCTCCAAAGAATGGAAGAGAATTTGAGGAAGGCGGATGGTCCTGGAGTGGTGGCCTGTTTAGAATAAGTCGTTGTGCTAGCAAGGTACTGAAGGCATAGGTGACTGGTATGAACTTCAAACTGATTTAGCCAACTGAGACCTCATCGCTTAAATCGAAATTTACTTCTAGTAATGTAAACAACACTTATTAAAACAAAACGTTAAAAAAATACTTTCGTATAATAAAATTGTAAAGAAAAGAAATTAAAGAGCAAAACAACTTCTGAAACTAAGTCAAAAGGAATTAGGTCTTTTTGGATTTTCCAAGAAGTCCTGGGAAACTTTTCAATGCATGTCATTATACCTGAACCTTAACAGCCATTGTGGCAAAGTTTTTTCTTCTGACACTTATTGTTACATTATTTCAATATTTCATGTTTCCTCATATCGCCGACTTCTTTAGAGCTGTAGGAATCAACCGAGGCCTTGGTGCAGTTTTTCTCATTTTTTTTTTTTACATTTAATCATCCTAAATGTTAAACATAAACCAATGATTCTCAAGATGATGAAAAATATTTAAATCAAGTTTTGTCTTCATCATAAGTACTCAAATATGTATTCAAAAGATTGACTTTAGTCAGAATGAAATACTAAACTGGAATCTAGACAATGGAGCGGAAGACCCTGTTAAACCCAATGAAAACGAGATCGTTTGTACAAGACATAAGTGAGAAATTGGTCCACTAATGTGACAAATTTTTATAAGGAGTCGTATATTTATTTAATTGCCCTAGGTCCTTGGGAAGTACGTCGCACAGACGACAAGGTTACTCAAAGTGAGATTGACTCTCATCGAGGCGTTAGCAGTTAACAGGCGTCAAATTGACTAATCCTGAATTTTATATGTATACGAGAACATGCAAGAAATGCATAATATGACATAAACTACATAGATTTTAAAATTATAGGTCAAACTCCTAACGAACAATATTTAGCAATCAGAAACATTCTTAGAAAACAACTAGCTTCTACAGTTAATGATTTCATTTCCTCAACACTCACAAATTTAGATCTCGATGGAAAAGACTGTGAACATTTTAATTATATAGTCATTTTTATATGCCTGACAGCACCTTATGGTACTTTACTCCTCCCTATCCTTTGTATTTTTACTTTTTATTATTTGTATATATGTATAAAGTTTTTTTTTTTTTTTTACTTAATTTTAGTCCGAGTTTTTATTTTAACTTTTAACTTTTATTTTTATAGCTTGAAAATGGACTTTAGTCCTGAAACGTCGCAGCAAATAATAAAGTACCTTGAAAAGGAATAATGGAATGATCCTTCACCCTAACCTGCTGATGTCTACCGGTTGATAGAACCCTCAATCCTCACTGTATTATTGGGACACATGTGGGCCTGAACTTTGCTCCTCCCCGTACCAGACCCACTCATGGCTGCCCTTCGATCTGCTTTCGCTCCTCCCTCCTTCGAGTGAGACTCGTGGCTACGTCAGCCCCACGCCCTAATCCGAGGACGATATGAACTCAACTCTTACCACATGCAGAAAACTGATAAACTACACGACAACTTCGTAAAGCTGAACTCGATTTAGAATTTCTACACATACTGCTGCCTGAATGATATTGTCCTGAATTTCGTCAAATTCAAGGTGTGTACAAGTCGTCAATATACTCAGACTCCTTTTTACCATGATGCCACCACGAAAATTGTTGGATATGGAGATTAACCATAAGAATAGAAATATTGTCAACTAACTGAATTATCTAGGAGCCTATTTGTGAATATTACAGATAATTATCCATTATTGATTGTATTGTTTTCAAATATCTGTTTAATAAATGTACGCTGATTATGTGTTAATGGTCCGACGTACTTACGAGAGAAAATTGAGAAAGCTGCGTATTTATTCCTTCTTTTCTGAACAATAATAAAACTGCGTTTTAATATGCGTGTCAAATTACAAATTATCTAAGAGAGGCATTAACTGCTTTCGACCATGATTGAGTTGTTGCCTACCGTTTTTAAACCGTATAACCAGTTTTTTATGATCATTATTTGCAAGACTACGTAATTTATATCGATGTAGATGTACCTAATATATCGGCTTAATCCCAACTACAGGGTGCTACCTCAGGAAATCCCCGATTTAATAACTTACCGAGTTGGACACCATTCTTTCTAGGAATGACTTGAATATTCTTAAAGAACTTGGGAAACGAAAAGACTTCCAATAATAACACAACCTGACAAGAGGAAAAAGGATTAACGCGGTCTGGTGTCACAAATAAATAAGGAAGCGGTACAAAAGATGGAAAATATCCTCGACGAATCTAAATTCAATCTTGGGGAACTCAACAGCTCTTTTAACATTTTTTTAAGACCGAATTAAGTTTTTTGAACGATCTTAAAGATTATAAAATCAATATCAAATCACTACCTTATATATCCCCGATTATATGCGAAGGTGAATTTATAAGCGATAAATGAACGGGCACTGCCGAAAATCTCGATGACGACACAGGGCGCATCCCTTGGATCCAGTCCGCTACTGATGCTATCAAGAGGTATAATTGCTTAACGCCGAGTCTGGTGCTACTTTTACCCGTCTATAGCTGAGAATTATATTTAAGGTAGCATTAATTTTACCTCGACCATGATAGTTCTTTGGTAGCGTTTTGGAATGCAGCTCTTTTTACATTTTTTATCACACGGTGAAGAAACCATTGAGCTTATTACCAAAGCGTATTTTGACTGACCTCAGGATGCCCTTTAATAATTATCACCTCACGGATTTTAGTGATAAATGGGTAAACAGCTCGACATCTCGGCAAGAGACACAGCCTTTGATGGCTCAATGGTTTAACACTAGGCTATCAGAGGTATAAGCTTGCCGCGGTCTGGATCCTCATTTCCTATTCATTTATCATTTTTATAAATTCCCCATACGGCGATTGTCCTCCTACCACCATGATATTCCGAGGTACGTTTGGATGCTCTTTTATGACATTTTTTATCATGATTCATTTAAAGATCATGAAGCTGACAAATATCTTGCAATATCAAATCCAAGTACGGAATATCCCCTGTATGAATTATAATAAGAATATTAAAATGATAATGGAATTTTTCATTTAGTTAGATCGACACATTTTAAACATAATGATGACGAAACCACTGAGCTTTAGAAAGATTCGTTTTACTGGTCTGGTGTACTTTATTTAGTAAGGCTTTTAAAATTTTAAACATTAAACCTCGACCATGATATCTTTCAGGTACTTTAACATAACGCTCTTTTATGACATTTTTTATCACAGGAATAGTGATTTATATTTCACGATCAACTGTACGTTGCTCCAAATTTTGATGTAATATCAAATTTAATTCCCCTGAGAATATCCCGATGGGAAATTACAGAACCAAAAGGAATTTATAAGTGATAAATGGCACTTGGAACTGCGAGTCGATCCCACGGACTAAGTTACGGTCGAGAAATCCAGGTACATTGAGTTAAAGAATACCCTGCAGTCCCAGCTACCACTGAGCTATCAAAGAGAGGTATAAGTTAAAACTCGAGTCTGGTGTACTCATTTACCCGTCGAGGAGGGGAAATTTTATTCGGCATTAACCCCCTCGACCATGTAGTTCTTTGAAGTACGTTGGAACACACCAGCTCTTTTTATGAGATTTTTATCACACCGTGATTTATATACGATCATGGCTACAAATATGATTCAATATCAAATCATATACATCAGGAATATCCGATGATGAATAAACTAAAAGAATTTATAAGTGATAAATGGGCCAGGCCCTGCCGAGTCTCGATCCCACGACACAGGGACGCAATCCAGGAAACAGTATTTATTAAACACTATAGCTATCAAGAGAGTATAAATATACCCGAGTCTGGTGTACTCATTTACCCGTCGAGGCGGGAAATATGCTTAGCTTGGCATTAAGTCACCTCGACCTGATCTTCAGCACCTTACGTTTGGAACAGTATCCAGCTCTTTTATGACTTTTTTATCACCGTGATTTATATACGATAAAAGTACAAATTTACTTAATTCAAATCCGCTACCTCGGGAATTTTTGTTTTAATTATCACGAAGGATTTTTATATTGATAAATGGGACTTTGAGTCTTCGTCCTGACATCGTTGGGTCCTGAATCCATTTGTTAAAGTACCTTGAAAAGGAATAATGGAAGAAGTTAACACCCTGGTGCTCCTGACGTGTCCTATGCTTGATAGAACCCTCTGTATTCACTATGGCATTAATATACCTTTATATAAATGATAGTTGATTAACAGCGTTTGGAATATATAGCTCTTTTATGAGATTTATTATTACATGGCTAA
Source organism: Macrobrachium rosenbergii (assembly GCF_040412425.1). NCBI lineage: Eukaryota > Metazoa > Arthropoda > Malacostraca > Decapoda > Palaemonidae > Macrobrachium > Macrobrachium rosenbergii. The sequence continues at coordinate 38,092,980 of NC_089792.1, read as the reverse complement.
GAAACCATTGGTTACTACATATATCAGCTTAACGCATCAAATGTGAATACTATCACGATATAAATGAAATTATATCAACAATATTATAAATGTGATAAATTCTTCATATGTATGTCTCGATGTATATATAGGCAACATCCATATGATAGTATGATTTATTCCATTGAGCTATCAGTCGTGTCCAGGTGTTCTGTCGCCAAGGTCTATATGTATTCTGTTATGTCCTAAATTTGTATTGATATGGGATATTATATATCCGTGTATATGTTCTAATGGCCATTGTTGATTTATATGTACAGCTTTTTATGAAATTTTTTTATCATACCGTGATTTTATATATGTGTATCCATTTGCAGTCATGTCGTAGCATATATCAATATGCCCTACCTCAGAATATCACCTGATTGGGAGTGGTATAAGTGACTTATGTATATATTGTGATAAATTGACATGCACTGGTGTATATATGTGAATACTACAGGGGGCTGTCATATATCACGTTATTTAGCTATCGAGGTATAAGTGGCCGAGTTACTGGTATTACTTTGTTACCCGTCGGATGGGAACCTCCCAACTTACATGTCAGCTAAAAAGGCAGTAATTAACTTGAAATTAGATAGTGACTGCAAAGAATGCCAAAGATTATGGTTTTTATAAAATGCTGATTTGCATAATGAGGCCAACATTACCAATATACTAGATGTCCAGACAGCTAAGGCAGGGACAAGCATTATGCGTGTAAGAAATTGTCAGTGATATGGTGATTTGGCAGTCAAGTCTCGATGGCACTTGATGATCCTTGAACTGGATTAAATAGCGGAAGTACAATATGAGCTTAAAATGCAAATAAGTTAGAGATACTGTAATGCTGTTGTGAGGCGAGATGTTAACTTTGGCATTAAGAGTTTCCAGCACATCTGTTATTAGTAAGGGTCAACATGTCTTTTTGTATGAGTATTTTTTCTTGAGGAACAGTCTGGAATTACATGTTTCAAGTCCACAGCTACCTTCTACTGTCATAAATGCCGCTGCAGTTACAATGGGTGTTAAGGCACCGAACCACATTAGTCGCCCCATGGCCTTGATACTCTGCTCACTAATCTTCTAACTATGAATAATATCATCTAACAATAATACCAATTCCTTTGGCATCTTATGGTTACTCGGTGGTTTCTCTGTTAGAATGCATTGATATTTTGAATACCATTTTCGATCTACCGTTGTATCATGGACTAAAAGTCTATTCATGAATGTACTGGTGGACGAAACCATCAATATTACTTTAAGGAGAGTCTATCACTTTAGATGCTGCGCCCCTGACATACCAGAGGATGCCCCTTCAACATCTCCAAATCTGCACCAGGAGGCCCTCCTCCTCACATAGGGGAGACCTCTTTCAACAGGAAGATGGTGTTGCCATGGTGTCCCCCTTGGCTTTCTATTTGCCAATATGTACATTGTAGATGTCAATGAAAACCTTCAAGCCCCCATCAAACCGAAGATATATGCCCAATATATAGACTTTATCTACATTGCCATCAATACTGACGTAAAAGCCATCTGCCTACAGTATGCCCTGAAAAGAAACTCTAGCCTAAACTTCAGTATTGAAATGATGTCAAAGGCCAACTCCCCTTCTTGGATGTAGATGTGGAGAAGAATGGAGACAGGTACAATACTATCATGTACCAAAAGGCAAGTAATGTAGATCAGTCCCTTAACACCCATGGGAAATGACCTTACACTGATAAACAATCTGTAGCTGCTAAGTGAGACATGCAATTAGGCACTGTTCCTCGTGGAAAGCTACTCTGGCAGAGCTCGAAAATGCTAGGCAGCTCCTAACCAATAAAGGAATACGGAGCCAATCTAATAGAAGGTTACATACAAAAACAGTTGACGTGTATGCCAGCACACCTTGACAGCGCCTAGCCCACTGAAAACATATCATGGCCAAAGCTACATATCACAGCCAGTTCAAGGGATGTGACGTCAAGGCCATGAAGAGGGGTGATTGCTGCAGTACAACACCTACGAATCCTGATGAGTATTTCTTGTGTCTACTGGGCCCGAACCTAGTCAGCACCCTTGTAATACAAAAATAGCATGGCCCCCAGTAGAGATTGGTAGTCGACCAACACAGTATACAGATTTTAAATGTACTGAAGGGACATGTCAAACCTCAGTATTTACTCTACCTACTCAGGTGATTGCAAAAGCTTACCTCAACCAAGGGCAATATTTCAGTACTAGGTACATGACCACAAACAAAAACCAACAACAGAAGAATTATTAGAATGCACAGAGATTGTGCACAGAGAAGCCTGGTTCCACAGATTGCAAATAGCAGAAGTTCGTGAGTATTAATCAACAATGGACTGTGTTAAATATACAGAGGAACATGGGCTTCATCCTCCCTTCTTCAAGGGATCCATAGGACATCCGCGAGAATATGAAAGGGAGACACGAGGGACAAGACACCCTTGGACACAACTACAAACAACAAAGCTAATCAAAGCTATCAAACAGAGATAGGAATCACGCCCTTGCCCATGCCCCTTCACTGCAAGCCGTGGCACAGATCACATCCTATGGAGCACCAGGAATGTCCATGATGCCGCCAGACCACCAGCAAGAGAATGAGACCTGCCAACCGATAGAAATTCAGCATCCTAATGACGTCATATTTAAAATTCAAAACTCCTCATGTAGTAATAAAACCGTACGTCAATTTGTAATCAAGTCCTGAAGATGCTGCTGAAAAAGGTAGGGAAACAATCCATCAACTAGTAAAGTAAATGGAAAGAATATTGGAATAATATTTTTATTCTAAGAAGCCTGCCTGAAGATAAAAATAAGAAGTATGGACTGATTCAGTCTTGATAAGAAGATACCTGTGAACAGTGCCCATTAACTTCAATAGAAATTGCATAAGAGAGAAAAATATGCCCAAATAATACTGTATATATAATCATATATGTATATATACATATTACATGTATATATGTGTATGTATGTATATATATGTGCATAAATAAATACATGATATTCTTACGCCTCTTAACCAAAAGAAGCAGTGGCACCAGAAAGTTACAGCCTTACGATCTCTCAGAAAACCTTTAAGAATGAGGTTGCTACTGTCAAGCATTGTTTTCCTTACCACAACAGGGTGGACTGGTGCACAGTACGCCGAGAGTGATCCACAGTAGACTGCAACTTTATTCTAGTTATTCGGAATGCAGGTTCGTTTCCTGTTACTGGACATCAGAATTTGTCATATATCTTGCATCTGATCTAAGGCTTGCAGTGAAAAGAGTATCCAAATAGTGTGAAGAATTCGAGAAGCTAATTAGGCATTGTGGCTATTACATTTTACATACATACCTGGTAAAAGTGACCACTTTAGATGGAAGAGTACTGTAAATACGTACATATATATTTATTATATATAATAAATAAGCATAACCTATATATATAGAATATATATATTTTTTTTTTTGTGGCATCATTGTAATACCACTTTTATAGGGACAAACACTTGAGTGGTTAGCATTTTTTCTCTTCAGATCTAATTCATAAACTTTGACGGCTTGAGGACTAATGACTCACAATGACAATTGTCACCATTGAGCTATCAAGACAGATTTGTCCCAAGTTAAAACCACCTAGCTGCTTTACCTCCCGTACCATGACCTATCCCGGCTGTACAGATTCATGTGTTTTTTCTTAAAATCGATATCAAACCACCTCAAAATGCTTATGTTTATAGTACATTTCACGCAACTATCAAAATGATTTTTGCTTTCATTTCTATAAATATACAGTATAATATATAATCAGTACCAAATAACATATCTTTTCTTATATATATGAAAATATCACGGCAAGTATATATATATATCAATATCAGTTTGATATATTTTG
>NC_089792.1:38081556-38086556 GCF_040412425.1 Macrobrachium rosenbergii | reverse complement strand
GTACTTTTTTAGTTGTGTCTTTTTTTATACAGAAGTTAACTGTTCAGTCTCCTCATTACTTTCAAGAACCTTCTCTTATCTCAGTTATTACTTAATTCTTTTGGTTCATGAGTAGGCCTATCAGAAAATAGGAGTTGAGAAACTACAAAACAAATATACTAAGAGAAAATATTTATATATTTTGTCTCATTCTAACTAATCTTGCTAATTATGAAATTATTCGAGGATATTTAAGTTTGATTTGGAATATTCATCGTTCGCAAAGCCATTTTTTTATTTTTCTTGCGATGATATTTAACCTCTTTTCAATTCCCTTTGTTCTCTATTCTACTTTATCCTATTTCATTCATAATTCCTCTGATACTTGCTTTTAAATCTAATTCCTTGGTATTCTCATAACTGTTTTATTCTTTCTCTGATCAATTTCTCCATCTCTCATTCTCCTTTATTGTTTTTGCTTTATTGATGAGCTCTGTCTTCTCTATCTGTCAGTTTTTCTTTTCAAATTCTTTCTCCTATCTACATTTCGTTAATTAATGAGTAAAGTTATAATAATGTAATGACAGACTGTATTTTCCAAAATACAAAAAGGTTAAATAAAGGGGAACTTTCGATCATTTGCTCAACGGTCCTCTTCAGTTGGCAAAGACCATTTTGCAAACGGTCGAAAGCTCCCTGTTTTTAACATCCTTTTTGGATTTTGGAAAATACAGTCTATCATTTACATTATTGTGGCTTTTTACTCATTATTTCAGATCACAATATAGTGATGCACCACAGATTTCGTTTATTATTCTGCTTCAATTCCGTGATTTGCCTCTATTCTTTCTTCAAGATTTCAATTAATTTCATACATTTTGTTCCATAAAACTTAGTTTTAGGATGAACCAATCCTGTCTAAGTACTTATTATTATTATAGTTCTTTTATTATAAAACAAGAGAATTATAAAAACTAAACATTTTTATAATGAATTTCATTTTAGAATGGAGAAATTCCTTTCAGCAGTAGCTGTAACCCATTAGGAAGGATCTCCGTGGCAGTTTTGTAAAATTTTAACAAATTTTTTATAACTTTGACGTTTGAACTATGTACAAGGTCAGTAGACGAATATAGCGAGTCGCAGCCTTTGCGTAGAGGGTAATTCCTGATGGAAGTAAATAGTTTAGAGGATTATATACCGGCAAATATTACAAAAGGTGAAAGAGGATAACCCCAACAAATCTTTGCTCTATCCCACCGAAAAACTCCTAACTGGAAAACTTCCGCAACTCTTTTGTAAAAAAAAATGTTTTTCGATAGGTCGTTTTGAGAGACAAGTGGTCATAGAGAAAGACGACCTTTGGACCACAAGGGTACTTCCTCCAGAGGAAACCCATGAAGGAGAGCAGAGCACTTCCTACCACTTTTGAATACTCTGAGAGCAATTACGGTGGATACGTTGTTCAAAAACATGAGCCGTAAGTGATTTTTTTTTAATAAATACTGAGAAATAATTCCTAAAGGTTCTCAACGACCAGAGCATAATTCCACATGAAAACGGACATATATGAATAAAAATAGTATACTTTACAAAAGACTAAATGAAAATAAGATAGGAATTTTAATACAGTTTTTAAAGCAGAAGGCAGGAAAACGTGTGCTGTGAATTCTATACAGTTTTTCATATTTTATTTTATTTATGGTTGTCGAGTCTGTATTCCACTGCTGCTAAAGTGGTAGGCGCGTAATTGGAACATCTTCATCCAGCTATTGTTACAGTCAAGTCTGATACTCTGTATCGGCCTTGATTGTAGCATGAATTCATGTTCTCCTGATTGATCGTTACTGACTATACAAAACGAGGTCATTTTGAGGACGTTTGTAATTTTCCTATCCGTGGTGCTTTATGGAGAATGGTTCCAGATATAACTGTGTTTGTTGCATGAAAAACAATGCGCGCTTTATGGAGCAGTGACACTTGTCTCTCAATGATCATATTTATTGCGTATACGATCTGGTTCATATGACAGCATCGCTTTAAACAATACAGAATTGAGTTGTTTATCTCAGAGCAGAATGTGAAAATCAAAGAATAAAGGTCAAGGATCTGCAACAAACAGGTGATGAAATCGTCGCTCTTTTGTCAAGATAATCATTGACGAAAAACAGTTACAGTGGCTTTGGCAGTTATTTTTGAAACTTTCATGCGCGCCCTTTGTATGAGAGAGAGAGAGAGAGAGAGAGAGAGAGAGAGAAATTCCGACATTAAGTGCATGAATATCTGGGATGAAGTTGTAATCCTCCACACTGCAATGACCCAATCATCCGTGCTCCGTAAATTTCCTCGAATGGACGGGTGCATAAGGAAAAGATGAGTAAATAAGATTTATGAACGCACAGAGCACTATAGAATGATCACGGTTCATGGACAATTCCCATACATTATAACACCATTTATCAACACAAGATTTAATATAACTTTACTAAATTAACAAAATTAATCAAAGTCATTTTTTTATTTTACGAAATGAGAAATAAAAATCGTTCAAACTGGTATGATTTCATTCTTGTGCAGGTATCGTGATACTGATTAAACTGTGAGTACAAAGAATGACATAAATAAAAATATTGTGTTTTCATCGCATAAGTGTCAAATGCTGAACAAGCAAGCATAACCTAAATATGAAAACACCTGAAATGCTTAACAAGAAGTCTCAGTAATCACTATTAACTGATTAATAACTGCTTGTTATTATCATTCAAGGAAATATGCAGAACACTGATGAATGGGTCGTTTTATTATAGAGGCTTACAGTTTCATCCCAGTAATTCATGCTAGTAATGTAAGAATCTCTCTCTCATACGCACACACATACACAACGACACATACACACCCACACACACACACGAGTTTAAAAATAACTGCCGAAGCCAGTGTAACTATTTTCGAAAATGATTATTTTAACAGAAAAATGTCGACTTCATTCCCGTTTGTTGCAGACCCTTGGCCTTTATTCGTTTATTTTCACATTATGTTCTGAGATAAACAGCTCAATTATGCATTTAAAAGCAGTGTTGCCAGAAGAACCATACGCGACAATTATGATCGTTTAGAGACAGGTGTCACTGCTCAATTAAGCGAGTATTTTTTTTTTTGTTTACATTTTCTAATTTTATTTTTTCTTTGAAGGTTTTGCTTCCACATTTCCAGACAAATTCTCGAAAGTTCTCGGTACAGACCTCAACATTTTTTGCCATAAAAATATAACTGAATCCGTATTCATAGCATAGTTCATGCTATTACTAGAAAAATAATGATGATATGATAATGCTTATCATTGTGAAGATGTATGAGGAGTAACAATGAAAGGTCATTAACTTGCAAAGCAAGCTTCCCTGGAAAGTCATGACTATTAGAAATGAAAACACAGAAACTGGAGAGCAGGAAATTATATTTTTTCTAATAATACACTAGAAAGAAACATCATTGAGTCTAGTTTTATAAAGGAAGTTTCAAAGAAAATGAACTTTATCCATGGAACTTATAAAATTGATCCATAAATGTAAAAGTTATGTGAAGAGTTTAAGATCGATGGCCCCAATATATTTTTGACGATTTTTATGAAATCCCTGAAAGTTGTCATCGTATAAGAAAGGAAAAGTTGCATATAATGGAAGCTCAGGCACATTACAACACTTTGGCTTATTGGAGAATTTTTATTTAGAAGTTTTTGAGGATCCTGTAAAAACATGAGTAGGAAACAATTATTGGTGAAATATTGCTGTAAGAAGACGATTTCTTGGTGAAAGAGGACCCAGTCCGACGTTAGAGATAAATCTTCCAAAAATATATTGGGGCCATCGATCTTAAACTAATTCCTAAGAACCCAAAAAGTATCGGCTCTCTTTTCAGATTTAAGGATCGGCTACCGCCTTTGGTGTCGTCTGGTGTTGCCTACGAGTACAATTGTCCTAAATGTAATTTAGGAAAATATATTGGATTCACCAGGCGGCTTCTCAAGGTGAGGGCCGATTCCCACAGAGGGATAAGTTATAGAACCGGGTGCCGATTAACTAATCCTGAATACTCTAATATACGCAACCATACCATTAAATGCAAAACAGATATCAGCTATAAAGATTTTAAGATTATTGGTTATACAAGCAGTCCTCATGAACTACTTATTCTCGAAACACTAGATATTAAACAACGAGTTCCTCACCGAATTGTCAAACAACTGCTGTACCCTTGTATTTGTCTTAACTCTCTGCCTTTTCGATAATTTTGTGTGTATGTGTGTGTTTTATACTTAGTGTGTCCTTGGCCTCTGGATTGGTAGGTTACCCTCCAGTGTTTTTAAGTGCATCTGTATTCAAGTATGTTGTCTGGTTTTTACTATTTTGTTTCTAAGTGCATCTGTGTTTGAGTGTGTTTTCTGTTCTTGATCGTTTTATCTTCTTGTGTTCTGTTTTTATCAGTTTTCTTAGCTTGCCTGCTACGTTTTTAAAGTAAAGTCTTGTATATAGCTCTTTTAATTAATTTATATTAATATATTGTATTTTATTGTCGTAGATCTCCTTGATGATGTGATTAAGAATCATGAAACGTCGAAATAAATGGTTACTGTGTCATCTACTTCTGTATCCCTGCCCTTGATCTTGATGCAAAATTATATATATATATATATATATATATATATATATATATATATATATATATATATATATATATATATATATTATATTTATATATATATATATATATATATATATATATATATATATATATATATATATATATATATATATATATATATGGCGTTTAAAGCATGAGAGAGAGAGAGAGTACAAGATATAAAACTGAGACTGCTCAACCCAAAATCATTTCCATATAGGAAGGGAGACGACAACGGTTAAGCAGGTCATAGAAGAGTGGTGGAGGGTGCTTTGGAAACTTTTGGCAATACACTAGATGGCAATAAAACCTTTACTCAGGACGACAGACATATGCTTAATCGG
>NC_089792.1:38054867-38081056 GCF_040412425.1 Macrobrachium rosenbergii | reverse complement strand
AACTAATATAGCGAATGTTTCTCCCTTTCAAACTAGTGATGAAAACTGTTCCAGCAATTTTTTTTCATTCATGATTTTCAACATCTGTATAAACACAAATGAGGAACAAATACAGTGCCCAGGAAAACTCTGAAAACCAAGCTGTCCAGATGGCGATTGTCTTTATCCAGGGATGCTATTGTGCTGCAGTCCAGAACTCAAATATTAAATATTTGGTTCTCCAGGATTCTCTCTCTGACTCTCTCATTATCTCAGAAATCTCTCTCTCTCTCTAACTCTTATCCAAATGTTGAATGCATTCACTTGCTCTTCTTTACAAGATGTTTGCAGTTGGGTATGTCGTTTTTATCTTGGATTACTGTACTGACTAGTACTGAAAAGGATTACAGTGGTGTGCTACCCATGATTATTACTGTGGTGACTGCCCATTTAAATGACAAATTGAAGCAGCCATGACGTTGTTTCTTTATCGACAAAGACCTCAGCTGGAGAGACTGATGGTATGTTAAGGAGATTGTTGGTGATCTGTCACATTTATTAATGTACATGGTAAACAAAATATTGATTGCTGGTATCCAGTAAAACCGTCCGCCCTTTAAGTATATCTTAGTTTAACCTGACCACTGAGTTGATTAACAGCTCTCTAGGGCTGGCCAGAAGGATTAGACTTAATTTACGTGGCCCAGAACCAATTGGCTACCTAGCAATGGGACCCACCATTATTATGGAATCCGAACCACATTATACCGAGAAATGAATTTCTATCACCAGAAATAAATTCCTCTAATTCTTCGTTGGCCGGTCGGAGGATCAAACGCGGCCCTAGCGGTGTGCTGCCGAGTACGATACGACCCGTCAATGAGATGTTAGTCATATAATCAGACATTATGCTAATGGAACAATTTACACCATTTATATTATTCAAACATTATTGTAATGAAGTAATACGTTATTTAAGTAGACTTGGCTCAAACATTTCCCATTATCTGGTATTACAAATGACTGGTCATTTATCCAGATATTACTAATTAGATATCTTGGATAATCCAGGCATTACCTTTGTGTCCATCCCTTCCTGAATGTCAGTTAAATCTCTTTTATCCAGTTTGTTAATCTCTCTCTCTCTCTTATCTCAAGCTCTACTCTCTCTGACTCTCTCTCTCTCTCCAGGTCTCTCTCTCTCTCTCATATTTGGTCCCAAAATTAGTTTTCATCTGTGTAAAATTCTGTTTCATCCAGATATTACTGTAAATATCGCTCCAAAATCCACCAGGAGTTTACTAAAAACACCAAAATGTTTATACTCAAAAACCCCAATAAGAAGCTTTCATTATTTTTGTATAAACCTAAACACAATGTGAGACTAAACTGTCAGTGCCATATCTCCTTAACATACCTATCCAAATAGACAAACTTAGCTTTTTTGACCTCTAGAATAAATGATTGGATTTAGGGATGTCCCATTAAACCTAATTAAATGCTAAATTAATTTGTACTTGTTTGTACCTGGTATGAACCGCATGATAAATGTTTTATTTCCTCCTGTTTATGATTTCTCATAAATTATTATTAATAACGACATAACGAACACACACGTCTTACGAATGAAAAAATAGAACTTCGATGCGATAAACAATAAATGAGAGAGACAGACAGACAGATCATATAGATGAATTGAAGTTCCTGGACAATCGGTCGATTGCTTTGGAAAGCGATTAGCCTTTGTTTTAAAGACCTTTGATGAGAGGGTTAAGTCGCTGATCTGACAACGTCATTCATTTTGGAGGGCGAAACGACTCCCTGCACCACCACCATGACGGATTGGTTGGACTTTAGTGATGCGATTTCAGAGTGATTGTGGTGATCCTATTCATGATGATGATATTGTTGTCACTAGTGCTGATGATATAGGTAGAGGGTTTGGTATTTGATAACGAGTGCGTGTTTAGTGATAATGGTGATGACAGAGTTGATGGCTTTGAGGATATCTCTGCTAGCCTATAGCAGCAGTGTATGTTTCTTCAGTGGAACCATACCCTCTTTGAGAAATACAAAAAACGTCTTTGAAGAATACATTGGTACAAAATTAAGGAGAAACAAAGTTATCCGGATGATTAAGCCCCTTGGAGACAAGGATGTTTTGTAATGTTACTGAAGAAGGTTTAGTGCTACATTTTTTGAGATGTTTTTTCACCCATTAATTGGTGAAAAACTGTATATTTAGTAGTTTTGATTCAAGACTGCTTTTTATGTTATGTATGCTCATCACCTATGATCCGTGTGTCAGGGATACTAAACTATTCTTATACTTAACAGGGTAAATCTAATTTTATTTAATATTAAGGTAAAGATTTTTGTATTTGTTATCCATGGCATCAGAATGTCAAAATAGGCTATGTGCTCCAACTGCTTAAATCTTGAAACTAGTACGATCTCAGACCAAACAGGATGGTAATACTGGTCCTGCGAATTCATCTATTTTAGACAAAGAACCATTCTAATAAATTTTGCCTAGCTTGAGACTCTGGAGAGCCTTCATCTTATTTAAAAATAGTAGATGTTTGATAAGTACCCATAGTTCTAGGAAAATGCATCAACTGAAGGTTGTGAAACCTCCAAATCTAAGTTTGGTCAAATGCAGTACTTGCTGCCAAAGTTTGTCTAGATCCTCATTAAGATACCAACAAGTAGAGTGCAAAACATATAAACAAATAGTGAATACAAGCAGACATCACATGGCGCTCATTTACTTTTAAACTATGGACAGGAGAATCTTAATCACCTGGCAGTCTGTAATAGCCTACAACAGATTCTTCCTTGTCCCAAACTGAGCATTAGTCAGGCTTACTACAAGCACAAGTTTTGATCTATAAGTTTTGTGTCCATTTTGCTATGGACAAGGCTGGAACTAACCATTTGTGATTTTTGTGATGAAATCTGGGCACTCTAATCCAGTTGAACTGTCCTCAGTGGAATGGCAAGCTCTTTAGCTTCTTATAGTTCGAGTGCTTTGTTAAGCTATTGTGGAAGACCACTCATTTGACAAGTTTGTGGAGATGTTTTTAAACACAACAGTAAATCTGTGAACAAAAAAGATTATGCAGATGATGTTGCTGCTCTTTATCCATTCTCAGCAGTTGACCATGTTACTGTCATTCCTTGTTCAAAGTTTGTCCTTACCTACCATTTATTCCTCTTTTCATTTATAGAAAGGAGCTGAAGGACTATAGGAAAATCTGGTTCCAAATTAATTCAGGGCTACCATCAATCTAAGCTAAAAGTCCTTGCCCATTTCAGAACATGGTTTATGATTTTTAGTTCAACTGCATTAAATCGCAATTAGAAATTCAAGGTTACCATCAAAAAACCTCTTCATTTCCATTTCAGTTCATAATAAGGTGTAAAAAACTTTGTTTTTGAACTTCAACTCCATATTCAGCAAGTTGCCAACAAGAACATGTCTCAATCCCAATTTTAATATGCTTCTACATATAAAATAGTTGGTTGTTTAGTACCTAAAGGATACACAAAGAAAATTCCCTTAAAAACTTAACTTAATACTAATTTTCATAAGTTCCTCGTATAAAATCTTCATCTAATCATTAATACACAGAAGGAGCTTCAGCATATATGTATTCCAGCTGTATATGAAGAAGATGCTGATGAAACAGAGAATACAACTATGGAGTATGATCCTCTATATGTTCATGGGGTCAATGTATGGAGCCTCAGAGGAAACAGAACAACAGCAGGACTTAAAAATTTTGTCATTTGGTTCTTTAACCCCATCGGTTTTTATCCTGATTGACTGTGGAGATTCTGGGGACTTCTTTATAAGGTCTAATCTCCATAGCTGAAATTGGATTCATTGGTTGTTTTTTCTCTGAAAGCCCCATGCATCTGTGATTCATTTTATGGTGGGTACAAATAAGTCATTGTTATTTTCAAAATTGGGTCAGCATGAGGTGGTGAACTGGACACTAATGCTCATTTGCTAGGCCCCAGGTTGATTGCTATAGGGACAATCATGGCTGTCGAACTATTTTAATAAAATGCCTGAATTCCTCATGCAAGTTTAACAACGGGACTGGTTCTGCACAAAAGTTTATGGTTGACTGGGTCATTTATCACAGTGAATTTATCCCGTTTTCCATTTGCCTTCCTATTTATTAAGATTTGTGTGTATTTTTTATTTATTATATTTTTACATAAACACACACACACACACACACACACACATTGACACAACACATATTAATTTATTTTCATTTATATAATTTTTATATATATATATAATTTATTTGTATATATTTATTTTTATGTTTATTTAAAACATATCTTAAAATGTGTATCTTTAAGAGTTAAACTATTTTCAGTTTTTTTAGTTTTGTTTAAGCATTTTTTGATTTTTTGGTGTTTTATATTCTTAACTGTTATTTTCTAGTTTATTTTGTTCTGTTTGTCCATTTATTTATCATTTAGGGCCGTTTATTTATTATTATTCATTTATATTTATTATTTTTATTATTATTTCATTATTATTTATTCATTTTGTTTAACGTCATTTTTTCTTTTATTTTTAATTTGCTGTATTTATTTAAGTTCATAACTTTAATTTAAAACATTTACATTTAATTTAAGTTTATTAATCACTAAAGGTCAATTTTTAATGTTTTTACATCATTACGTAAGTTTGTCATAATTTTCTTTTGTTTTGATTTGTTCAAAAAATATGTTTGATGATTTTCATTTGTCATTTCGTTACCTTTCATTATTTTAGATTTATTGATGTTTATGATTGAGTTAACTGTCAGTAATTATCGATCTGATGTTGTGTCAATGTTTTATTTATCGTTAATTATTTTGATTCAACAAACTTATTATGTATATCATAAGTAATTTATTCTCAAATAAAAGTCAAAATTTTCATTTAAACTTGTATTTATACAGTATTTATTTATTTGATTCAATATATTTATATTTTTATTGTTTTTATATATTCAATATATATATATATATATTTATATTATATATATATTTATTTATTTATTTTTTATCAGTTGGTTAGTTGTTTATTACTTATTTTATTGGATTTATATTGCCTTGCTTTACCCCAAGACCCATGTAATTCTCAAAATATTAGTCCTAATCAAGATAAATTACCTCAATGCTAAATAGAATTTAGAGCAAACAGATTCCATATGCCTCTTCAGACGCTTTTATAAGGCAGTTGAATGGTGAATGTCGAAATGGGCTTCTTGGCACTGATGATGCGGATTCTCGTCCAAGCAAGATGAATTGTACAGGCTCTAAGCGTACACACTTCTGGAAAAGACGTATCCAGATAACAATCTTGCATGACAGAAACTCTGTCATCATATTTAATCACAAGGGGATGAATCTTATATCAAGAATAGTACTTTTAACACCATCGAGGATAAGTTATGTGATTTCACTAGACAACAATAATTGTTCTTGATATATGACTTCATAAATAGGATGTGTTTTACTAGGATTACTTAGTCAGGGACTGCTTAAGAGATGAAGATTTGAACAAGGAAAATGAGAGTTTCAGTTGAAGGGAAAGAGAACTGGGAGTAATTGTCACAATCAGACTTACCACTGGGTGAGATAATGCAGTGATCAGTTACATTAAGATTCCTGGGTCCGTTTCGAATAACAGTTTTCTCCTCGTGTTAAGGACAAAGGAGAGACAAAGCGAGCACCAGAGAGAGAGAGAGAGAGAGAGAGAGGGGAGGCTGTGCGTCCTGCTCCGAGGATATCTGCTGAGAGTGCCTCTTGATGCGTGGTGGCTTCTGGCTGCTTACTTCAGGCTCCTCCTACCCAGGGTCTCTCCTGAAATGACAATAGACTCACCAGTCCACAGGTCAAAGGAGACTAAGCTGTAGGAACTGTATCTCTAAGGTCTGTCCAAGCAAAACCTGTTCCTGATTTATGGCCCTCTGAGCTAAAATTCTCGCCCGTCGGCTGGTGGTCAACACTAGCTTGAAAACAACACCTGGATTACCCGCCTAACTTCCTCTCAATTGAGCAGCCTACCTTGTCTGCCCTTCACTTTAAGAAAAATTAGTTTATTATTCTACTAAGAGCCAAGGAAGGGAGGTCGAACAACAAATATTTATAATATATATGTATATATATATATATGTAATGTATGGATGTATACATATAATAATCTCTGTAGGGTGGTTCTCAGATACGTACAAATGGATCCACAGTAAAATACTTAGCATAACAAAAATATTGTAAAATTAGATCTTTAAATACATTTCGGCATTCTAATCCAAGTGTATTACAGTGGATGCTTCATAACTATTTATATATATATATGTAACATATATATATATATATATATATATATATATATATATATATATATATATTATATATATATATATATATTTAACTATATATATATATATATATATATATATATATATATATGTAATGTGTGTAATTATGTGTGTGTGTGTGTATATAATTAGTATATATATATATATATATATATATATATATATATATATATATATATGTATATATATATATATATATAGTATATATATATTTGTAAAAAATATATAATATATATATATATATACATATATATGTATATATGTGTAAATATTTGACAAGAAAAGGATTAATTCCTATTGCCTTACGTTTCAGCATTTTTTTTTGTCACGTGGCCATCATCATTCCGATGTGTGGAATATTTTGGGCTTTACAGAAAATCTAGCGTTTAGAGAGGTTTTAATATTAAGGGATGGCTTATAATCGTGTTATAATGGATACCTTTATGGATATTATTACGCATTAAAATGAGCTCTCACAATGTCTGCACATTGATGGAGAATGTTCGTTACTGGTTTTTTTGTTAGATCCGTCGGTATGATGCTGAGGGCACATTTTAACAGGGGAATCAGAAAGGCAAGGCAAGTAGTAACGGCAATTGACTACTGGCTTCTTGAAACAGTCCTTTCCGCTTCACTGAACAGCAATGTGATTTTCGTTGTGTTAAATTCGCACATACTGAAACAATTGTTCATTGAGCCAGTTTGCCTTACTGAGGTTAGCTGTCAGTAGGGATGATGGCTTGGCATTCGGACTGATGTTAGAATTGGAATTTAGTCGAACACTATCTTGTGCAGTGTCACTTGTAATTCGGCAATGGTTACTGTAGGTAGCGCTGAAAACTCATTGCTTATCACATTACGAGTGTTTCTTGATATTAGATAGACAGACGTTATTTCCTTTCGACTGCGTAGGTTTTAAACCAAACGATGATTTTGTAAAAGATTGTGTTTCACATATATGGCGACTGAACTGTTGAGCATTCTGGTTTCAGACGACTCGCCCTGCAAGGCTTCCTGTTACTTTAGGAAAATTATTTTCACCCAGCACTCAATCTTGATCAGGCGAGCCCATAAAATCAACGACAGATACTGTGTTATTGACGGCGTTTTTTGAAGGCGCTCCAGTGGCGGAACGTCATCGAGGTTGTACAGGCTGTGATGTTGCTGGGCAATGCGCTAATTAAGGTGGCTCGATTTAATTAAGGTCCGTGAATTGTTAGAAAATGAAAATATGCCATCATTTTGATGTAGATAATTGGCTATAATTGTTTACTCCTTTTTCTCAGAGGCAAGATGGTTTTCAGTGAAAAAGAGAAAGTGTTCTTTCATTTCCGATCTTCTTTTAAAATATGGATTTCTATGATCCATCCAGTATTCAAGTAGGACTCCAGTATTTTCAAACAGAAAAGAATGAGGTCCTGTAGTTCCTGGACATCGTTATCGTCTTCAGATGTCTTTAACAGTACCGTTTGGAGAGAGAGAGAGAGAGAGAGAGAGAGCGAGCTCAGCAATGCACAACCAGATCAGAAAAATTAATAAAGTTGAAAACACTGAAGGGATATTTGATGTGATGAATAATGGAAAGAAAAATACTATTTTTAAACGATAAGAGAGTGCATAGAATTGTTCATAAAAGGAAAATCATGAGAATAAAAGGAAGGGGCAAGTGAATGGAGGTGCAATAAAAAAGGTACATTGGAAATGAAAAACAGAGTATTAATGTTGGTAGGAAATTAGCACCAAAGGGAAAATTGTACAGAATGAAATAAAAATGACTACACAGTTACATATACATTTATAAATATATACATAAACACACACACACACACACACACACACATATATATATATATATATATATATATATATATATATATATATATATATATATATATATATACATATATATAAACTAGAGGCGTAGAAGAAGACGGCACAAACATAATTCACTTTATTCTTACTGCGACGTTTCGAGACCAATGTCATCATCAGGCTAAAATGGAAGATAAAGGCTTGTTTATCAGTTTTTATCTTTCATGCTGTCTTTCTTACGCCTTCTGGTTTTGCTACTGAGAACAGCCTTAGGCTGTTCTCAGTAACCCTAACTATATTATATATATATATATATATATATATATATATATATATATATATATGTTTGTGAATATTTAGTAATACACACTAGTGACTTTTATGTTCACAAATAATATTAAGCCTAAATGTCGTTTAATGCCCAGTTCACTGCACCTCGGTAATAATTTACCAAACGGGATTATCATTTATAGCTTTCGTTTCCAGCAAGATTCGAACCGTTGCCTGATTTAGATAACTATTGACAGTGACTTTGACCACTGAGCTATCAAGAAAGATATAAATTAATATCGACTCTGCTGCATATGCCTTTCGAATTGAGGTTCTGTACTTAGAATCGATACAGTCCACCTCCAACATGATAATTGATTGGAAAGTTTGTAACAGTTGGCTAATTATGAACTTTTGTCACTTATACAATTGTGACTTTTTATATTTACATTTCTCTATGATGCATCACTATATTGTAATCGGAAATAATGAGTAAAAAGCCACAATAATGTAAATAAGAGACTGTATCTTCCAAAATGCAAAAAGGATAAAACAGTTGGCTAAAAAGGACCGTTGTTCAAACGGTCGAAAGCTCCCCTGTTTTATCCTTTTTGCATTTTGGAAAAATACAGTCTATCATTTACATTATTGTGGCTTTTTACTCATACTTGTAGTTATTAAGCCACAGATATTCCTTAACATCCAGTTCACTATACTTCGGGAATAACTCACACCCGAGGAGAATTATAAGTGCTTTGTTCCCGGCAAGATTCGATATCAACTTATATTACTCCTGATAGCTCAGTGGTCAGAGTCACTGTCTATTTTGTTTCTTAACCAGGCAACGGTTCGAATCCTACCTGAGACAAAGCACTACTTAATTATATTTCCCCTTGGGTGTAAGTTATTCCTGAGGTATGGTACAGTGATTTGGCTATTAAACGATATTTGTGGCTTCATATCTGTGAATACACACACAAACACACACACACACACACACCACACACACATACATATATATATAATAATATATATATATATATATATATATATACACACACATATATATATATATACACATATATATATATGTATATATAATATATGTTATATATATTTATTTTATGTATATAATACAATATACATATATTATATATAATATACCAAGTATATATATATATATATATATATATATATATATATATATATACATATATATATATATATATATATATGAGCGTACCGTTTATACAAATACACATAATTATCAATGTGACTTTAAAAGTGGACCAACCAAAATTCATAGTAAACTGATTTCCAAATAAGGAACAGGAAGTAAAAGACCCCAGTGAACCTAAGAAAGAGAAGGAAGGCGTAATAAAACTCTCTTCCTTCAGGTTATAAAGTTGATATATGGCTCCTAATAAGGCTTTAATTAACCCGTACCTCACTCTGCGCGTGGGAAGGCTTTTAATTATACTCAACTAAAATGCACAGAAATAGCACGAGTGCCATTTTATTTCTGCCTGTGTGCTTTTGTATTTCCTGGTCTACATTGAATTCCCAGGGGAAGGGGCGGGGGGCTTCTCAAGATGGTACAGTTTCTTAGATTTTCAAGGCTCTTCAGGTTTTGATTCTTGCCTCGCATAATGAATAACGCTGCAAACAAAGGATTCCTTCATAGCATTCCTGGATTTTCTTATGTATTGCCAGAGAAGTATATTATGTATATATGTGTGTATGAATACTGCGCTTATTTCCTTAATATAAATGAAAATTATTTACAGTAATAGTAGTTCCTCATTGGACAGGTTGGTATCGTTCTCGGATAGCACTCCGCTGGACCCGCGTTCGGTTCTCCGACCGGCCAATGAAGAATTAGAGAAATTTATTTCTGGTTATAGAAATTCATTTCTTCGTATAATGTGGTTCGGATTCCACAATGAGCTGTAGGTCCCGTTGCTAGGTAACCAATTGGTTCGTAGCCACGTAAAATAAATCTAATCCTTCGGGCCAGCCCTCTCTAGGAGAGCTGTTAATCAGTTCAGTGGTCTCGTTAAACTAGGTATACTTAACTTTATTTATAGTAATAATATCACATGTTTGACCTATTTCGCAAGATTCCTTTTTTAAGTATACAAGAATATAAAATCAATGTTATTTTAACTTATTTGTAATTGGCCTTTGTATGTAATGAGGTAAGCGGAAATACAAGATATCCTTTTGATGATATTTTCCACAGGGTAAAGTTCCTCGTTGGGCGAGTCGGTAGAGTTGTCGGCTAGCACTCTGCTAGACCCGAGTTCGCATCTCCGGCCGGCCAATGAAGAACTAGAGGAATTTATGTCTGGTGATAGAAATTAATTTCTCGGTATAATGTGGTTCGGATTCCACATGGCTTTCTTAGGACCCGTTGCTAGGTAACCAAATGGTTCTTAGCCGTAAAATAAATCCTTCAGGGCCAGCCCTCTCTGGGGAGCTGTTAATCAACTGTGGTCTGGTTAAACCAGGTATGCTTACTTATTTCCAGAGGGTAACAACCCAGAGCTCATTTCTTGAACAAGTAAGACTTACATTGATATGTTAATAACATGCAAAATTTCCGTATTTTTTAAACTCTTGCTCAGAGTGACAGGGTTTCATGAAATGGTTGGACTTTGCTGAAGCCACGCGATTATGGAGAATGTAACATAATTATGATGGAGCTCTTGAAAAAGGAATAGCTCGCTTGGTTAAAATAATTGCCACAAAATAATGTGACTGAAAAGCCAGAATATGAAAATAATCTACACAATTGGGAATAACTGCCACTAAAAACAGTAGTTACTATGCACTTTAACATCAGGGCTATTCTGTCATTTCTCCATAATGGATGTAATGCATCTTTTGTTAGGCACAGCACGCTTCAATTACATCTGAGGCATTAAACTTATCGTTCAAACTGACCGTTTCATTTATTCCATGTAAAATAGTATAAAGCTTAACTAGACGAGGGGGTTGTTGACAACGAATATCTTTTCGTCTCTTCACTACTTAGCTATTGCTATTCTTCCCTGACTTTTGAGCCTGCCAGTCTCTTTCTTACCGTGTAGTAGTTAAGTCATGCTCAAATCTGATGCAACATGATTTTTTTTGTACCGTCCAAAATCTCGGATTCAACGTAACGTTGTCAAGTAGTGTTAAACTCCCTTCTCTCATTTCCAAGGTCATACATGTCGACAAGTTTGCGGATTCACAGCTACTGTATTTTCACACTGTATTCTTATATAAGTATGATCCATATTAATGCATTTGTATAATTCGTAATCTTTGTGACTTGAACTGGTTTTTAGTTTTCTGTAAAAAGAGAATATTGCCGGCTTTGTCTGTCGTCACTTTATTCTGTCCGCCCTCAAGTCTTGAAATCTACTAAGGCTAGAGGGCTGCAAGTGGTGTGTTGAATTAAATCACCTCAATCATTGTCATGCCAAATTGCAGCCCTCTGGTCTCAGTAGTTTTTATTTTATTAAAGTTAAAATTAGCCATAATCATTACTTCTGGCAACGGTAGGAATGAAGCCCACCACCGAGCAGTTGGTAAGTTGCATGGACCGCGGCTCATACAGCCGTATACTGAGACCACCGAAAGAATAGATCTGTTTTTCCAGGTGGCAGACTGGTGAAGAAAACCCGATTGCATGAATAAACTTCTGCGCATTTTTTGTTAATTTCTGTGAAAAAACTATTAGAGATGGCTTTGTCTGTCCGTCCGCACTTTTCTGTCCGCACTTTTTCTGTCCCACCCTCCAGATCTTAAAACTACTCAGGCTAGGTGGCTGCAAATTCGTATGTTGATAATCCACCCTCAATCATCAAACATACCAAATTACGGCTCTAGCCCTCAATGATTTTATTTTATTAAGGTTAAAGGTTGTTAGCCATGATCGTGCGTTGGCAGCATATAGGGCGAGCCACCACCGGGCCGTAACTGAAAGTTTCACGGGTGGCTGCTCATAGAGTATTATAGGCTACGCTGTACAGAAAGCTCGATTGCGCTGAAGAAACTTCGGCGCATTTTTTACTTGTTTTTTTAACATTGATTAGATCAATTCACTGCGTGATGAGGTTAGCGGTGCCGTCAAGGCCAGCGCGCCTAACTTGCTTCTCGGAGTGGTCATCGCAAATACCTCTACAACATATATCAGTAGACCTAATAAGCTCAACAGTCATATCAGCATTTTCAAAATAGGAATATGAATTACAAAAAGTTTTCTTCAGATTTTTTTAAGTTGTAGGTTATGTTCAAACTACCTGCGTGTTGCGAATTGAGTTTATAGGCCTAACAAAAATAATCTAAGCCTTCTAAGATATCATCTCGTTTACTAAAGGATTCATTATTAGAGACTGCCTTTTCTTTGAAGAATAAAAGATGATGATGATTTAAATTATATCGAAAAGAGAGGTGCTAATCTAAATATTTATTAGAGCGCCAAGGCCTCGGCAACACTTTTTTTTTTTTTTTTTTTTTAAGCTGATTAGGAATGTTTTATTTCTTGAAAGTCCTTCTGGTTGCTTTTGGTTTATAATTGATTCATTCATAAGGTAACTTGAATTACAAGACTGTGTAAATAACTCCATATGCTTTCTAGCCAGAAATGGTTAATATTGAAATCTGGATGCTAAGTGTAATCTATTTTTAGCAAGTATAGATAACTAACATGCCTAGGTCTAAGAACAAAAACTTGGCGTCAACAAAGATGAAATTGCATAGGGAATAGTTACTAGTAAACCATTATTTTTTAAAATACTATTTCGATAACAAATATAACATAAATGTTTTCAAAATTATTTCATTGTCTATGCACATTGTAGACCTATGTTCCAGCTGGTTTATGTTGCCGCCACTCAAACGGTTGCGTCAGACAGGCCACACCACCCGTTGATAACGGTAGATGCGTCTTAGCTACCGTAACACTTTGGTATTTGTTTCTGTATCTTTTTTTCAGCGTCGAGGGGTAAAATTAATTAAATAGGACTATTTAGAATTTAATGGTTACAATGCAAGCAGTATGAAAATGTTATGAAGATTTTATTTTTTTATTTTTTATTATTTTAACATTGGAACCTAAGTTTGATGAAGACTTTTCTTTGTCGAACTCATCGGCGCTGGATGACCGAAGGTTTTGTAAGTGTTTCGTCACTGTTTTCCCGAAATTTGGAAACGCGTAATATTTTCTTACACTTTTCATATATTCGACATATATTCGACAGATTTTACTCTTATAAGACATATTATGGCCTTATTTTATGAAATAATCGTGTTTTCACATTGAAATAAGAGATAGATATTCAGCGTGTTAGTTGCCAGTTAGTAAATTTTAACGAACTACGACGCAGTCATGTAGCATGAGCACTGAGCATGGCTGTACAAACTTTTTTTATTAAACAACCAAGAAAATCCCATTTTAAACCTCATCAAGGATGAACTCTTAAGAAATTGGATATGATTTCTTAAAGGTAAACGAATTAACTTATAACACTCTCTTTATAAAAACAAAATGATTCACGCATATAGATATCAAAATAGCTCGTAAAAAGCCCAATATTTTAGGAAAGGTATTAGGCCTAATTAAATTTTTTTGATATGCACTGAAGAGAGAGAGAGAGAGAGAGAGAGAGAGAGAGAGAGAGAGAGAGAGAGAGAGAGAGAGAGAAATGCTAGTGCATATGAAAACATCTGTTACCCTGACACTATTATTAACATCTGTGAAAAGATTGTGAACACAGCAAACTCTTTTAAGCAACACACGCTAACATGTATGGCATGAGGAACACCATAAGTGATTATGATTCCTCAGGGGGATTTAAAGCTTTTAGATACAGAAATTTCTTTAACTGCTTCATATTCCGTTACTTCTGAGGCTTTTTCTACCGAGTTACTTGACTGTAAGCAGTGCTGGATTTTGGCGGAAATTCGTCCGAGAAACGGATGATGACGTCACACTTCGAAGATGACGGAAATGGCGGAAAATTTTTTCCGCCATGTATATTCACATGGCAAGAAAGGAAAATAGCGCTTGTAGAATGAAATTTTAATACCAGAATTTTGTATTTGAGTTTTTTAACCGTTTCTACATTTATGAATGGTTTACTGATAATGAATTACATTTGGAATTGGGCCATCACCCGCTGACTGCCTGGAGAGAGTGGCGGAAAATTTGACGAGGCAGAAACTCAGTTGTCTGTGGCCGATTTCCCAGATATTCTACCTCTGTGAGGTAAAGCAATCGTACTTTCATATATTTAACCCATTCATTAATAAGCCTTTATGAAACACCATTAATAATGGAATAAATTTACGTGGTGTCTCAACCTTGAACAGGTACTTTGTGAATAAGATATTGAGTTTCAAGTCGTGTAGCGCATGTGTGAATTCTAGCGAGATATCGGTTAAACTTCTCGGTTCAGTTCGGTTCTGAGAAAAGTCACTCGTTAGCGATTGACAGCGAAATCATATCGAGCATTTTTGCTTTTTTGTACGAACACAATATTAGTCATGGAATTTAGCATGGATGAAATGTGTACCGTATCTTTTGAGTGCAATTAGGCTCCATCCTGAAGGCTAGCACTCTGCTAAGGCCCGAGTTCGAGTCTCCGGCCGGCCAATGAAGAATTAGAGGAATTTATTTCTGGTGATAGGAATTAATTTCTCGGTATAATGTGGTCCGGATTCCACAATAAGCTGTAGGTCCCGTTGCTAGGTAACCAATTGGTTCTTAGCCACGTAAAATAAGTCTAATCCTTCGGGCCAGTCCTCTCTAGGAGAGCTGTTAATCAGCTCAGTGGTCTGGTTAAACTAAGGGATACTTAACTTAGTCTGTCTACGATGGGATGAGAGAGATTCGAACAAGGCCATTAGAGCTGATGCTTTATAGTGATTGCTGCAACCGAGACGAAAAACTGGAGCGAAGTATGAGGGCGAGAGTGAGAATACGCAGTAAGATTTCCTGAAAGGGCTCCTTTGAAAATGAACGTGAGTAAATTGAGGAGGTTATGGTGTACATTAATTAATATGGCCTTGTTCGAATCTCATGATTCTCATGCCGTCGTAGTCAGGCTATAGCTGCACTGCAGAAGCAGCTTCTTGTCGGAAAAATAACAGTATGATTCAGGAATAATAAATTTTTGTTACCGCAAAGTTCAAACAAAGACCAGGTTTCTTATAGGTACGGAACTCTCCCTTCTTGACGTAACCCTGAGGTGCAAGACCTTGAGAGATGTGGACAAATCTGATCTCCGTCGGAGGAACGAAGTAACTATCCATCGGTGCAGTTGTAGACCAAAAAATTAAATGAAAAACTTGAGAGAGAGAGAGAGAGAGAGAGAGAGAGAGAGAGAGAGAGAGAGAGAGAGAGAGGGAGAGTAAATATATCGAAATAGTCCAAAATAATCAATATAAAATAGCAAAAGTTAAATGAAAAACTTTAGAGAGAGAGAGAAATTTAAATATATCGAAACAATCTAAAAAAAAATAATATAAAAAAGCAAAAAATTAAATGAAAAACTTGAGAGAGAGAGAGGGAGAGCGAGAGAAATTGAAATATATCGAAATAGTCCAAAATAATCAATATAAAATAGCAAAAATTAAATGAAAAACTTTAGGGGAGAGAGAGAGATATTAAAATTAAGCCAAAATTATGATACCATCATCCAGTATGGCTGACATGTTACTGATAATTCCCCACATGTTAAAATGTTAACATATATTTATCTGACCTGATATGCAAATTAGGATGCTAGTAACTAACATTAGAATGTTAATGAGTATATTTACAAGTTATTAACTCAAATGTAAAGGAGAAACACACATATACACTAATATTAACACTTATAGGCATGGAGAGTAAATATATCTAGGCCTATATTAATGCTGTAGCTGGTTCACTGAAGGTGGATTCTTGGGCCTATGAGACGTTTGTTTGGTGGCCTCTGATTGGCTGGTACCTGGAGGTAAGCTGCTCGCTCACTGTCTGTAGCTCAGAAAACTAGCAATATGTTTATATTTCTTCATTTATCTCACGTTTTGCACAAGAATCTACCTTAAGTGAACCAGCTATAGTATATGTTAAATGTATGGTCAATAAGTGGTAATATATATGTACGTCATTATGTGTTAAATATGTTAATATATATTTGTCATTATATGTTAAATGTCAATATACAATGCTGATTTCATGTAATATATCACAATATTTTAAAAATGATAATATAACACATCAGCTAATCCTGTCTTATAGGCCTACAACAGGCCATTAAGCTTATCTAAGCTTATAGGCCTATAATGGCTACGAAGCTTAGCTAAGCTTATGCGCCTACAATGGCTACTAAACTTAGCTAAGCTTATAGACCTACAATGGACCACTAAGCTTATGTAGGCTTATGTGCCTACAATGGCTACTAAACGTATCTAAGCTTATGGACCTGCAATGGACCACTAAGCTTAGCTAAGCTTATGTGCCTACAATGGCTACTAAACGTATCTAAGCTTACGGACCTACGGTGGACCACTAAGCTTAGCTATGCTTACATGCCTACAATAGGCCACCAAGCTTAAACAGAGCTTAGCCTTAGTTAACCTAAAATATGACCAAGTCCTAAAAATCATATTTAGCTTAAATCAGGTCACACATATATGTGTATATAAAGAATCATTGTTTGAGGCTCTGGTGTCTCAAAAAATGATTCTTTGCATTTTAGTGGATTTTAATAAAAGCGTGTTTTAATATATATTTTTTATATTTTTTTTATTTTATACTTTTCAGTTTTGACAGAAACTGTAACTGATTTATGACTGTACCTAACTAATGAAATTGATAGATATCCTGCCGAGCCAAAGAAGGTATGAAAAACCCGAAGAGTTATTCACTTCATACAAAACCTGAGATACTGGGAGAGGTCACTGTAGGGTCACTGGAGGTCACTGCTGACCTCCTGATCATGTAAGGCCTTATTGTCACCGGGACTGAGTAACCACGCAACATTTCAATTCCATCAGATGATGGAACAGGTCGAAAATTGGGTTACAAGATTTGATGACAGACAGACAGACAGACAAATTCAACTTAAATAAAAGTCTAAACTTAAGACACCTATGTTTAAAGGAACACTAGGGGGTGCTAGATGGGGAACTTTAGTGGGGAACATTAGGGGGAACTTAAGAGGAACATTAGGGGAACTTTAGGGGGGAACTAGAAGGGGAACTTTAGGAGAAACTAGTAGGGGAAACTTAAGAGGAACATTAGGGGGAAATTAAGTGTAACATTAGGGGGAACTAGTAGGGGAACTTTAGGAGTGAACTTAAGGGAACATTAGGGAGAACTTCAGAAGAACTTTGGGGGAACTTAAGGGGAACATTAGGGAAACTAGTAGGGAACTTAAGGGGAAAATTAGGGAACTTTAGTGGAAACTAGTAAGAGGATCTTAAGGGAACATTAGGGGAACATAATAGGAACATCACGGGGAAGTAGAAGGGGGAACTTAAGGGAACATTAGAGGGAAATCTGGGGACTCTTAATGGGAACATTAGGGGAACTTCAGAAGAACAATAAGTGGGTCTGACAGCTACTGATTTCCTTAAGGAGACAGGCCACCATCCAAAAGGTGGGCAGAAATCCAGTTTTGATTACAGAGGCAAGAGTTGTATATGTTTCGAACTGGTATACTCATCCGTAAAGGGCCCCCATAGACGTTACGACCGGATGATCAGGTTCCGTTCTAACTCCGGTATCCGCGTTGCCCATAGAAGACGTTCAGAATCACTGCAGTTTGCCGAAACCTGGTAGGGTGGAGACGTATCAGCTCCGCTCAGTGATGACGCTATAGACTGCGTGCTCTTGCAGCAGGAATTGAAAAAACCCCAGCGAAAAGGGAGAACCTGGATTAAACTATGGTTGAAGAAGAGAAGTGAATTGTCTCACGATTGTTTATTAATGAATTGAAACTTTACCCTGGTGACTGGTTTAATTATCCAAGAATGGACGAGCAGACCAACATGGTGTTATTATATATGGTCTCCCCTCTTATAGAAATAAAAGCACGCTTGTACAGTAAGTTCCAAAAGTGAAGCTACAAATTTCAGAGGATTTCGTTCGAAATTCACTAACTGGCAACTACAACACGTAGCTGAAAAACTAATTTTTAACATTGAAAGCTCCATCAAGCAAAAAAAAGCTAACATATGATGCACAAATATCAAATCTATGATATTTATAACAATCATAAGAAAAAATTACGGTAATAGTAATTATTTCAAAGTACAGTAATTACTTCAAACTACAGAAACAAAACAATTCGAAATTTTCTTTCAACACAGGATTACCAACATTACCGTTGTATATTTCGAGCAATGTGGAAACAAATATTTAATGTCATAGTGTATTATCAATTATTTTAGCGAAGATGCATAAAACCATACAAGTATCAATAGAATAAAAGGGGAAAATCTCCGTAACATTAAACATAATCAATCATTATCTACCCAACCTATGAATCACCAGCCATGTCCTACTAGGGTTGGGGGAGACTTTGACCCAATACCCCCATCGCCAGCCAGTACTATTGAATAAACCGGTAAATCAGTTCCCTTCTTCATTATGTTTGCAATAACGGACAGAAAGTAACCACTATTGAAAGGGTAAACTTGATTGCCAACAGGTTTTCCGTTACAAATACAGAACCGTTACAAATACAGAGGGCTTCTCCAAATAATAAAAGTGTTCCCAAATCATTCAAGTCTAAGATCCACCAAGGCTGACTGAAAACAACGGAAAATTCATCTATCTGACTTCCTCACTTCCTCTGCCTTGGCTTAGGCCTAGACTTCCTCACTTCCCGGACTTGACTTTGGCGTGAGTTCCTCACTTCCCTGACTTGACTTAAGCCTAGACTTCCTTACTTCCCTGGCTTGGCTTAGGTCTAGACTTCCTCACTTTCCCTACCTTGGCTTAGGCCTAGACTTCGTCATTTCCCCTGACTTGGCTTAAGCCCAGACTTCCTCACTTTCCTGACTTGACTTAGGTCTAGAGTTCCTCACTTCCCCTGACTTAACTTAAGCCTAGACTTCCTCATTTCCCCTGACTTGATAATGAAACCTAATTTATGGAAAATCATGTTTACAACCATCTAAATATCCAAACAACTCAATTTATTCAATAACAAGCTGGAAAATATATTTCCTGATTTTTGAAATAGGCCTAACAATGTAGCCATGCTAAACGCGCATATAACTTGAATTTCGTTTTTTTACACCAACTTGTGTCTTATTTATATTTCATTCAATCAGATGCTAAACTTCTTTGTGCTTTTATCAAAAGAAATCATAATAACTTTCGATAGGACGCTATAAAAGTAGAAAGTTAATTTACAAATCACATTAGGCCAATGCTTATGCACTTGGTTCCTGCTGCCAGTCAATGGTGAACACTCGATATCACACATTGAGAGCCGCAGATGTTTCTACGGGGAAATTCTTTTTTTTTTTTTTTTGTGGGGGGAATTTTTTTTTTTTTAATAAACAATTGTTGAACTAACATGACCATTCACTGGGGAAATACCTTCTGTGGTTCTACAGTTAATCACTGATACTTATTATCAGATAAAGAGGATGACAATAATTGGAATAAAATATACTAACTGGCAACACCACGAGTTTCTAAAGAAGTACGATCAATTTTGAAATTTGTAGCTTCACTTTTGGAACTTACTGTACGAGAAAGCGAATATCACTGTACGAGAGGTTGCTAGCCACACTTCGCTTCGGCGTCACTAGTCATTCCCTGGGGCATATAATCCCAAAGACATGTAAAGCAGTTATTCAAGTTATGCAACACGAGTTTACAAAGGTAAAAGTAACTACGTTGCATACACAGCATCCTACATAGTCTAGTGGTATATAGTCTAGTATACAGTAGGTCTATGATCCGTTAAAGCAGAATAGTCCCTAACCTTCGTTTCTGTAGCCAAGTGAGGTGAAATCTTCACCTTTTTGTACAAAAAATTTTAATTTATACAAGGAAAATTGAAATATTATTGAAAATATTATCATAAACTTTTATTTTATGTAAGTAAAATAACAATGTAATTTAAACAACAGCACTAAAACACACACACATATATGTGTGTGTGTCTTTGTGTATGTGTGTGTATGTACGTATTAGTACTATTGTTTAAATAACATTGTTATTTTCCGTACATAAAATAAAAATTTATGACAATAATCTTTTCAGTAATATTTCAATTTTCCTTTGTATAAATAAAATTTTTGTACAAAAAAGGTAATTTCACCCTCACTTCTACAGAAATGAGTTCAAGGGCCTTTTCTGCTTTAACGGATCATGAACCTACTGTATACTAGACTATTTACCACTAGACTATGCAGAGATGCTGTGTATGTTTTATAGTTACTTTTTACCTTTGTAAACTCGTGTTCGTGTTTGCATATTTACTTTACATGTCTCTGGGATTATATGCCCCAAGCTGACTAGTGGCGCCGAAGCAAACACGCCAGCAACCTCTCATGCAGTGATATTTGTTGTCTCGTACAAGGACTTCTGATGACGCGATTTTAACCACGTGGCCAACTTGTTGCGTGTGGTTAAAATCGCGTCACTGTAGTCCTTGTCTTCCGTGGTTCGAGCCCACGAGACGACGAACTTACTATCTTCTAAAAAATTCCCCTTCGGGTAACATATGAAAATATATTATTTCCGAGTAGAGCAAATTGGATATTAAAGGACGTTTGTAGCTTAATGCTTGTGTATGAATCACGGTGATGCGATAAAAATTCACTCATGTATATATATATATATATATATATATATATATATATATATATATATATATATATATATATATATATATATATATATATATATCTCGAGGATAACATACATCCAAGAAGAGTTATAACACACACACACACACACACACACACACACATATATATATATATATATATATATATATATATATATATGTGTGTGTGTGTGTGTGTGTGTGTATGTGTGTGTGTGTATGTGTTTGTCTAAGTATATATATGTGCAGGGGTGTATTTTAGTTTCGTTGCAGTACTAGATATCTTTTAAGTTTTTGTGATAGGTAAGATGTCCCTCCAAAAACAGAGTCATCACGATCATCCGTTCCAGAATAAACTCAAGAATGTGACTGCAACTCAGGCCTTTTTTAGTCACTCACTAAATTCCAGCGCAACGGAACCCCTTCTGTACATATTGTTCCTAGATCCTTGAAAGACACAACTCCTTTTATCTTTCATGCAACTATATAGGTCTAATCGTAACTCGAAACGAAATATATTTCTGTCGTTGATATGGTCAAGTTGAGGAAATCTATTTATTTCTAGGTATTGCAAAGTCTTATTTAGAATGTATAGAAATAATTGCATACCAGTTATGTACTGACTCGCCAGTCTAGGTTGAGTATTTGCATTAGTCTATTGGTGATTATTGATGAAAAATAACAAACTTTGCATGTTGCAATTATACATTAGTAATAATGACATTTAGCATACATGAAAGTGAAATATAAAGTATATATATATATATATATATATATATATATATATATATATACTGTACTGTATATATATTTATATATATATAGCCTCTGAATACAGGTAGGCTCTATCCTAAAACTAGTACTAGGTCTCATCATACAGAAATTAACTTTCTTCCGTTGATAAACTTTAAAATAGTAAACAAGCTTTAAAAATCATGTAATTTCAGGTATATCAAGAATCTGTTGAGAGTGCACTAATCATCACTAAGTATTTGCGTGTTGACATCCTGGCTTTACTTTGAGCAGATACAATATTGTCAACCATTAGTGAATAAGGTATATATATATATATATATATATATATATATATATATATATATATATATATATATATATGTAATATTAAATATGCATATATACTGTTTCTTAAACGTGTTTGCATGAGTTTTCTGATCAATTCTTGTGGATTATCAGATATATTAGAAATTGTTGCTTATAAATTTCCCTTGGAAAGATATACAAATTTTTTACTTTGGTAAAAACTTTCAAATTGATTCTTTCGGGGAACTATGCTTGTTTTTATAGAGACTGGATAGGGTACATGAACATTATGTAAATTTTGATAGCAGTTCATCATTTTGCTGTAAACCTAAAATGGACATAGATACTTCGATTGTTTTGACTGATCTCTTGGATGTACACCTTAGCTTGTCTCGATGATTCAACATTCTTCTTTATCAAGTGGTAGTATACTGGCTACTGTAGAGCAAGAGCCCGTGCCCGCACAAGGCTGGCTAAATCTAAGTAGTAAGTGGTAATAATGAAAGTAGTACTAGTAATGGTAATTGTTATATACATACACTATCAACAGCACCACCATTGCTACTAGTGAAACATAAGCTAATACCATTAAAACTGCCGTCAGTACTATTACCAAAACTTATACAAATGGAAAATACATAACTGCTGCTGTCATTAACACTATTATGACTGCTGGTATCACTAACGCTACTATCACTGTACCTGTCATTAGTATTATCATCACTTCTGCCATCACCAGTATCACTTGCACCGTTACTACCATCACTGGTACTGCTAAATACTACTGTCATTAATACTCTCCTTCATAGACATGACAAAGCTGTTGTGTATGTCAAAAGAAGGGTTGGGGAAAATAACCCGAGAATGTCCTGTGACGATTCACGGCAAAAGTAATTGCTAATATTTGAAATAAACACTTTGTTCTAATCCTTACCAGTATCTTAAAGGCAAATGATGATATTACTAATGACCATTCAGCAGACTGTGGTATCTCGTCCCCGGGAGAAGTTTCAGGAGCGTTGTTTAGTATATTTTGCTTTCCTATTGTCTACTGAAGGGTCATAGGTAACCTAACACCTAATTAACCAAAAATAGTTAAACATATATCTCACGGTTATTGCTTAAACAACAGAGAAAGCATGTAAATTACAAGCGCTGCCTCAAGGTAAGTACCCAGCCGTTACTTATTTTTTTAAAGCAAAGAGACCTAGACAGGCAATTCTGTGCCCACATCAAGCTCAGCTCTCTGAAAGCAAAGGGAGAAAAGAAGGAAGGAGGTTAAGGAATAGTATTTCTCAGGTGGTGACTCATTCATTAGCCTCTTGAAAAGCTGCAAACTGAATGACTCAGGAAAACCTGACGGGGCCACACTTTCACCATTTAGATGTGAGGAGGATGAATGAGTTATCAAATTGGTTGTTCATGGAATTCACCATTTCCTGGTTATATATATATATATATATATATATATATATATATATATATATATATATATGTGTGTGTGTGTGTGTGTGTGTGTGTGTGTGTGTGTGTGTGTGTGTGTGTGTGTGTGTGTGCTGACTGTCCCTTTTTATCCAGATATTGCTGTTCTAAATGTCCCTTTATCCAGGTATTACTGTAGTGACTGTCCCATTTATCCAGGTATTACTGTAGTGACTGTCACTTTTATCCAGGTATTACTGTAGTGACTGTCCCATTTATCCAGTCATTACTGTGGTAACTGTCCCATTTATGCAGGTTTTACTGCGGCGAATGTCCCATTTTATCAAAACATTACTGTGGTGACTGTCCCATTTATCCATGTATTACTGTGCTGCCTGACTTTTTTTATCCAGGTATTACTGTGCTGGCCGTCGCTTTTATCCAGGTATTAATATGGTGACAGTCCATTTTATCTAGACATTACTGTGGTGACTGTCCCCCAGGCATTACTGTGCTGTCTGTCCCTTTTATCCAGGTATTACTGTGCTGACTGTCCCTTTTTACCAGGTATGACTGTGGTGACTGTTCATTTTATCTAGACATTACTGCGGTGACTGTCCCATTTACCCTCCACTAAACTCAAACACACCCCCACTTAACTGAAACACCCCCAGTAAACCTAAACGCACACATCACTAAACCTAAATACACCCCCGCTAAACCCAAAACACACCTTGATACAAATTATTAATCACAGGAAAGTAAAGCATTTTCAATAATATATTTCTATGGCATCGTACATGAAATGAGGTATGATAAACCCGTACAGTTTATTTACCACATGAGTTACAAAGGGAAAGGGGGGTGAGGGGGTACGGGTTTGAAACCTACCCCGTTATCTAATTTGGATCAAATGATGGCCACCTGCCAAATTTTGTCTAGATCGGTCAAGCTGTTATCACATAAATTACAAAGGGAAGGGGGAAGGGAAGGGAAGGGTATGGGTTTGAAACGACCCTATTTTCTAAGTTGGGTTAAAATGATGGCCACTTGCCAAATTTTGTCTAGATCGGTCAAGCGGTTCCGGATTTCCATAGAGCACAAAGCTACAAGTATACAAACATTACACACATAAACATTCACTTTTATATATAAGATAGATATATATATATACACATATATTTACACATATATCCTGTGTATATATATATATATATATATATATATATATATATATATATATATATATATATATATATATATATATATATATATATATATATATATATATATATATATATATATATATATGACCGGCCATAGTGCCAGTACCACAGGTTATCAAATGGCTCATTCTACATGCAATGTAGAACAAATTTCTTTAAATAAATTTTGTACCAATTTGTGTTAATAAAACCAATATAAACTACAGTATGTATGAAAAATTATTTACATTGTCATGCATCCTTATTTTTAAAAAATAGAACCAATGTCAGTCATGCATTAAATGACAAGATAATTTATCACTGTGAAATGATTCCCAAATACATGAACGAATATAAAGTTCTTCTTATTTATTATTTCCTTTGAATATGGTCAAATTACTGAACAACAAATAATATAATTAAGGATCTGATTCGCACTAAACTACTGAATAGTTAGTCTAAAAAATGCGATTAAAAGAAAATACTAAAAACCTTGACTTTATCATTACTCCAAATGTACTATTAGTCTTCAATACGGACCTTGTTTGCACCTCAGGAAAACGGCGGAATTCTGAAACGGAAATGACTTGCATGACTGTAAGACGTTCGATCAGTCTTTTGTCTTTGTTGTTGAGGCAGAGTTCAGAAGGCCACGCCAAGCTTCTTATACCTTCAGGCAAAGGCTCATGCTGGGATGAGGCAGCTTAATCAAGACCAACAGCCAATATCGGTGTTGTTTTCAACACAGAGCTTCCCTAGTGTCATGGATACTGTGGGGAAGTCGTAATCACCAAAGTCAAATCATCTCTCGAATGTGGCTGTGTGCGTCTTGCTTTGTGCTTCCTCATTATTGGAGTTGGTGTGTACTTTGATTTCTGATGAGAATTCTGTTGATATCCATATGCCGCCCTGGTTGATCTTGACACCCCCCCCCACCCCCTCACAATGAAGTAAATGAAAATAAATAAATAAATGAATTAAAATAGCTAAATTATTTTGCTCCTGGCTCATAGAAATACGATCAACGTACATATATTTTGAACCAAATGCGGTTTTCATTTTTCTTCTTCGGTGTAGCGAAGTAGCGAAATGAAGGAATCTTGAAGTCAGTAGATGACAAAGGAACAAGGCACACTGAAAGCTTGGTCCTGACAGGCAGATACATTTTTCCTCTTAAAAGACTTTAATTGAACCATCTACTTGGCCTTTCGAACGGTTTCCCAGAACTGTATCAT
>NC_089792.1:38047367-38049867 GCF_040412425.1 Macrobrachium rosenbergii | reverse complement strand
AAAAGAACCTCAGATTAGGATGTTACCGAATTTCATTAGGTATGGAGGGAAGATTTTATGGGACTGCACTGGTAAGTAACTTCGAGGCCAAAGGTGGCCACGTGGGTTAAGCTCAAGAAGGAGAGATCAAGGTGCAAGTGTGAGGAGTATGCTGCCAAGAAGTGTTCTGAGGGCGATGCCGCTGATACCCCGCTTCTTATGCCCTTGGTGGATTATTTTCCTGTCCTCTCAGATGCCGCTGGAAATGCTGAAGTCTGCCCTCGGGTGTCAAGATGGTGGCCAAGTCACATGGGCTGCAACCTTCCATTTTCTATGCCATGATCTTGGGGACTGGTGACCCTGGACTGTTTCTCCAGGTCTTTCTGGGTCTCATGCAAAGCCGGTGCATCTGGGAGGCAGGATTTTCGTCCATTGCCTTCAACTGGAAGAGGTTTTTCAAAGCAGTCACCAGGTCTCGGAAAAATTAAGAGATTTACCAAAGGGGGAAGCATGGAAAATTAAAAAGGTGCTGGTTTTCTCATGCCCTTCCTTTGTTAGTTATCAGTGTGACAAAAGGTTATTGTACTTGTGTATGAACAGTAATACATTTTACGTTATTGCAACTTGGAGGTTGAGTTGGCCTACTAAGAGGTCTCCCTCATTGCAATATGTACTATTATTTATTATTATTATCATTAATATAAAAGAAATACAGGCCAGTGTGGCCAAGGCCTATTATGGCCACAGGGTGTCTAAAGACGATAAAAGATGAAAATACCTGATCTACACTCTGATGTACGAAGATCATAAGACAAGGGAGGGCACATGCTGATGGATTCTTCTCTGTTTTTATGTTTCTAATCCTTTCTAAGCCATGTTTCCAGCTCTGTTTCCTTCTATAATCCCTTCTAATCGAGCTTCCAGCTGCCTTCTATGTCTGTTTTCAGGCTGACTTCCCTAGTGATAACGAGGCAAATGGAAAACAGGAATAATTGTGTCTCAGTGGTCAATCTCACTGGCTTCATTACTGTTGCCCTGAGGTCACAGTGACGAGGAAAGGTAAAGCCCCACCTGTAGACTGCCTTCGGATCTGTGCACAACGACCTGACCACTGAAACACATGACTCCACCACATGCCTGTCCATCTGATATTTGAAATCCAACCGATGAGGCCCTGTTCTCCTTTGGCCTTCTGCCAGAGTATCCTTCCGTAGGCCTAGTTGTCCGAGAAGAGCGACAAGAAGTCATGAACAACCGAGTCGAAATCACCCATGAAGAGTGAACAGTAGTGATCTCAGCACAACAGACTTAGAAGTTAAAAAGGGTGACCCGCTCTGATGTTCTGGGTGCCGACATCACATACCTATGGAGACAGCCACAGACCATGACTCGTACATGTGCCACTACCGGTCGTGAGAAGCCTTCCTGTTAGCGCAGTGACACAAGGAAAAGCCGGATTCACTCAAGCCGAAAAAGTCAAGTACCTGAAGTGGGTGATTAAAAATATTTAGAAAAAAAAAAAGAATCGGTGGTTTAGCAAGGGGGAAGTACGATAAATCTTAGAATAACCTTACACTTTAACTTGAAGGAAGTTATTCAGTTTGGGGGAAATATTAGAATCGCTATCAGTGTTGATGTAATACACTTATTGAGAATGTGTTCTTTAAACGATCTTTCATTTTGTATAAGCCCTTGTGAAAGAAGTTTATTGTGTCGTATTGTTCCAAAGCCGCAGATTCCCTATGTTGTCTCAAAACCATTAATATTAGTCTTTTGTCACCAATAATAAACTAATTGGATTTTGTTTTATCACTAAAGTTTATGAGGGCAAGTAATTACCAGTAAAATGTGTTTGTGTGTATGCCAAGGGTGGGGCGATTGTCTTATGTTTGTGAATTGGAATAAATAATATATTTTGTGTTGTATAGATTCAGAGATGTTTGAAGTGACTGACTGCTTGACTGAACTAACAATTAAGCTTCTTGACGCATAAGTACGACTAAAATTCTGAGTAATAAATCACTTGCTGTGTCAAAACAAATATGTAGTTTTTTGCACTGAAGGCGACTCATGCTGTGTCAAATAACATCGTTACGCCCTCACTTAAAGTTCCCTTTTCTGGAACCTGTGTTAAAATAAATTTGATACTGCAGACGATTCGTTTCGTCTTTGCAACATAAAATCGCCATAGCCGCAGGCGAACGCATTGCTTGAGCGGAACGTCGTTGGAACATTGCCGCGTTTTCTTGTGGAACTATAAGTAAGTTAGTAAATCAAAACAAAGTTCCGTCTTCATGTTATTTGAAGTTAAGGGGTAACGCGAATGTTCTGACAATATCTTGACCAAATAAAAAATGCCTTAATATTGTTTATCATGTGGGAAATTAACTTCATAGTCATAAATGTTTTGAATTTACATCTATATTTCTGTTTTTAACAAAACAAAATAAAATAAAAACAAAAAATAAGTTTTTCAAAGAAAATAATAACATGGCTGAATTTTTTGTCCTCGATAAAATAC
>NC_089792.1:38014867-38037367 GCF_040412425.1 Macrobrachium rosenbergii | reverse complement strand
TCCCATCAGGTATTATATATTTTCCTGCTCGATCATCATACGAGTTTATAATAAATTCCTTCACGTGTTCGCTTGAAATGTAAAATTGAAAGAACAACCCTTCTTACACTTCAGCTTTTTATTTTGCTGTTTCCTCTCTCAATCTACCTTCTAAAATTATTGACAAGGTAGATCGAAAGCAAATTTTATTTTACTTCTTCGTAGACATCTGTCTGCAAAAAAAGGGCTTGAAAATCTCAGGCAAAAACATAAGAAAGACCCATCTGGAAAGTATTTGCATATTATTTGACAAATATAAAACGAACGAAATGGCCCCCTCTCTAACTTTAGTAAACCGTTCTGCAGGTATCATCTGATGCAAACCCACGTTCTCCGAGAATCTTTTTAATGGCGTTGAACACTTGACAAGAGTCCTGTTGTTGAATACAAGAGCCTGACCACTTCAGGTTGAATAATAGAATCATTTCATCGGCTTTGGTGCTCTAGTTTGCAAAAGTGCCCGCCTTTTTTTACCCAAAAAAATTACAATGCCAAACCTTAGTTTGTGTATGAAAAGGAGTTACAGAATATCTTTTTAGATGCTATTTGCTACAGATTTCCTTTCTTTTATGTTTTCTCCTGAAGTACGATAGTGATCTGGAAAGAGTTGGACTGAAGGAATGACAATGGAAGCGCGTGTGTGAAATAAGTGAATAATGCTGTACATGGAAGGGCCGATGTGACGCCAAAGAGGTTTCAGTGTGATGTATGAAGTTGCCCTGATACTGCAAGGTCTCCATTTTGCAGGGTTTACATCCATCATTCAGTAACTAAATGTATAATTAATTAGCTATGTTCACCTTCTCTCTCTGTTTCTGTCTTTGTCTATATATATATATATATATATATATATATATATATATATATATATATATATATATATATATATAGATAGTAAGACAAAATTCATTTAGAGGAAAGAAACACTGGAGGTTACCTTTCTCGACGACAGTCGAAAGACCTTGCAGCACTCCAGTGTTTCTCCTTCCTGTGGATTTTGTCTTTAATTATACATTCATTACGTTCATATTTTTTTGATTCAGTTATACGCATGGTACAGACATACATACATACATATATGCATATATACACACACACACACACATATATATTATATATATATATATATATATATATATATATATATATATATATATATATATATATATATATATATATATATATCATATATACTAAA
Source organism: Macrobrachium rosenbergii (assembly GCF_040412425.1). Classification (NCBI taxonomy): domain Eukaryota; kingdom Metazoa; phylum Arthropoda; class Malacostraca; order Decapoda; family Palaemonidae; genus Macrobrachium; species Macrobrachium rosenbergii. Next base: position 38,036,130 of record NC_089792.1, on the reverse strand, counting down.
ACAAGAGAGAGAGAGAGAGAGAGAGAGAGAGAGAGAGAGAGAGAGAGAGAGAGAGAGAGAGAGAGAGAGAAAATTATCTTTCATTGGTCTTTTCCTCTTCAAGGGGAATCCGCGGAATATTAACCTTTTGGCATTTCTGCATTCTTTTGCGATGCAGTTGGTTGGCTTTGAACTACCACAGTTGACTAGCCACCAGGTAACATCTTTGCCTAGTACAACTAAGAAACAATGGATTCTCCAGGAAACAAGCCATTTGAACTGAACACCGACCTCACTGCGCTTATGAACGGGACTAGACTTTGCTTGGCTTTTCAGATTCTTTTCATTGTCAGTCAGAAAGTACATTAGTGGGGAGACGTTAGACTAAGGCTGCTGTGGTCAGCTAGCAATGCACAAGATAATAACTTTACTCATGTGTGTCATGTCACCTCACCCTTCTATCCTTTGATTTGCAGAAATTTGGAAAATAGCTGTTATAACTCTCACTTGTATTTCAAAAGTAATACATACAATATTGCAAATTTATATATGTGCTGATTGTAGTTTAAAACGAAGGTTGATTTTGTCTATAACTAGATTTCATCACTTTTTTTGTGTGTGTGTTTTGCTAACAAGACCACCGGAAGGCTTGGTTTACCTGTAGCCTGTCCTATTCAACGGATCAGTTTAATCTTTTCTGACATCCAGTGACACTAAGCTACGATTATCTTTCCAGTAATGTGTTATCTAAGCTTTACGTCACTTACAGGTTTTCCACGGACAGAACAAAATATGGGGAGTTTTCTTTGTATTTTATCCTGTATCGTCACTATGACGCCTTCATTACAGGGTAGTGCGATCTAACTTAAAACATGAAGCGATCCATATTAAAGTAGGCTCATACAACCAAGATCATATCATTTTTATGCATTAAGTGTCACTAAGCAGGTTACCTTTCTTGTCTTCACTGTCATTAACAAAGGTTTTAGTTTCATAATTACGTGATTGCCAGGCCACATAACGGAAACAGGAAGCATGATTTTTAAAAATATTAGGTTATAAAACTCTTTAGAGTATAAAACTCTTTAGAGCTTAACTTCCTCTTACATTAAGGTTTACGAATAAGGTCATTTTCCTATGCCCATAAACAACTGACATTTATGATATCAGAACCAAGAGATGAGTTTAACTGACTTTCTAAATGTCCGATACATGCTCATTTTAATTATATGTAAAAGAATATGAATTTTAATTCACCCGGAAATTTTACTCTCAAAGTTTTTACATGGCTATGGGTAACTCCATCTCCAGTTTTAAGTAATTTGTATGTGGAATTTTTTTTAAAGCAAAATAAAAATTAAAAAATCATTACTCGGATTGTAATATGGTTCAGGTATGTTGACTATATAATATGTATATAGTTGGTCAGGAAATGAGAATGCAAATACCCTCTTTGGTAAATTAAATGAATTAGCTCCAACAAGTAGATTCACGATGGAAATGGAAAATGATAAGCCTGACGTTTTCCGGATCGCCAGTACATAGAAGTAGTAATGGATTTAAATATGATATGAGCAGAACATCTAACAATACAAAAATCTTTTGCCATAGGCGTTTTTTACTCTGATTAGAACAATAATTTTAAGAAATTGATTTTCCGTCTATTATTGAGAGCATTACGTATATGTAGCCCTGAATATATTGATGATGAAACAGATATGGTGAGGAATAAAAGCAAGATATTGAAATATATGATTCTGTGTTAGACAATATATTAAGAGCTGCAAAAAGACTTTGTAACAACAACAAAGAAACTTAGAATAAAAATAACCTGCTTGTATTACCATATGATAATAACTTCAAAGAATTCTGGAGTTAATGCAGCATTTGTGAATAAGGATAAAATGAACAAGTCTTATAAAGAAATAGTAAAGGATGTTTATATCAAATCTCATGTAAATCTTGTGACATTCGTCAAACAGGAAGAACAGTCGGAGAGAAAATAGAACAGCATAAAAAACGGATAAGATATGCACAGGAACAGTGGAATTTTTGTGCATGTAAATGAAAACAATCAAGCAATAAATTGGCCAGTGGCAAGAAGGATAATTAATTCTAATAATGTGCTGGAAAAAACACCATTGATTCTAATTTAAAAAACGAAATCTTTTGTAAGAATAAGAATATCATTCAAGGCATCTACTGTAAGAATTCAATCCAGTTTCAAAAGCAATATATAAAAGGTAAAGGTTTTAAGAAAGGAAGTTGTCATGCACAAGGAAAAAAGCAGGAGGCCACCTGCATAGATAAACAGATTTGTTGAGAGAATACTTGACCTCAGAGACTGATGAATTCGCGGCTCTACCCCCACCAACCAGGTGTGAATATTATATTTACGCTGGTCTGAGTGTCCGTTTTTACTACCCCTCTGTCATATTCATAAAATTCTACCATAATGTATCAGTCCTCCGAAAATGTCTTTGATATAAAGATGAAACCGGTCTGTAATAGTGTATAACAAACCATGAAAGAAATATAGGGAACCTGAATGGAGGTTGAAAGTATATAGGGAACCTGAATGGAGGTAGCACTTTCATCTTCAAACTCACAATAATGCCAGCAAGGCAGATTTTCTCATTGTCACCTTATGTGGCCTGATATACGTTTTTCGCTTATCACCTGTTAGCCCTCGAAAGTTTTACAGACATACACATCCACACGAACACACACACATATATGTATATACATACACATACATACATACATATATATACATATGTATGTATGTATGTATGAATATAAGAAGGCCCATAAAACTCTGTTTAAACGTTGCAATCATATATTTCGGGCACTTGCTTTTGTGCCCCTGTTCACTGGTAGAATATGGACAGATGAAATGTTACAAGGGTATATATTCAAAGCATATATAGGTGTGGTGTTAAGTCTCCGATGGTATGCAGGTGACCGTTTCCTAAGGAGGAGGAGAATAACCAATTTCCCTGGTGGTTTTGGCCTCATTAACTCCCGTTTAAACGACGATTCTGGAGGTCGTGTTCCCTAGGACACATTCTTCAGAAGCAGTCTGGAGGATTCAGCGTCGATGTCGTCCGATTTCCAATGTCCTCCTGACAAGTTCATATTGTTGGTTTTGATTGATGATAGCAGATTCAGCATCTTTCTTTTGTACGGACAACTACTTGAAAATGTATGTATGTATGCATGTATGCATATATACATATGTATGTATGTATATGTGTGTATTTATATATACATATATACAATACATACTGTATATATATATATATATATATATATATATATATATAAATATATATATATATATATATATATATATATATATATATATATATATATATATATATATATATATATAAACAAAAGTATAACGAGTCTGTGACAAAAAATTTTCGAAATTAAAGGAGAAATTGAGAACAATCTTCTTGTCCTGAAACTACAAAGGGCAAGTGTCCTGTTTTTTTCCTGTAAGAGGGAGGCATAAACACTGTATAGAACTTGGGGTTCTTCCCAAAGGCATTCAAACCTATAGAAAGGTCATTCTCGTTCTAAAAAGGCCTCTTGTCTGTTGACAAGACAAACTTACCTGGAAAGCTTAAGGCATTAGGGGTCCAACCCAACAATTGTATTTGGAGGAAATTGGTTGACTGTCTCAATTTGAATGCTCTGTCTTTAATAAACTATTACACATATTATTATTATTATTATTATTATTATTATTATTATTATTATTATTATTATTATTATATATTTAAGATATGGAACCATTCTACAAAATACGCCAAAAGCCCACCCAATGCACACGGAACACAATAACTGAAATACCTACGAGTAAAGAAGTACGTTAAGATACTTGTGAAAATGACAAAAACATCGATAAACTAGTCTTAACTACAGAAATACAGTAGTCTGGAAATAAGTTATACTAGGTATGGACAGTGTGCTTTCCTGATAAAGTCTTCCGTTTCTACAATTAACCAGAAGCCAAGTTTCAGTGCTATGCTTCCTCAACGTTTGAGTTTAAAAGTACCTGTTTCACTTTTCATATGTTCTTATTGGGGCAGTTCAATGTTTTTTTTTTTTTTTTTTTTTTTTTGTTTAGCGTCGGAAGCTTAATTAGGTATTGTTCTAAATCTTTCCCATTAGTTTTCGTTATCTCAGTCCTTATAAGTTGTGCATATGACACTTATTTTCAGTATCTGTCCCAATAGATCGTTAACAGGTCAACAAATTTTATACCATAATTCTCTCCAGCAACCTTGCATGTCATTATCAAATTCTGAATCTAATGTCACCAAATATAATAATTCTGATCCACGTTGGTTTTAAAATAAATTCTTTCGTGAAATTTTGCTTTCAGGTTATAAATAAAGGCATTTTTACTTTATGGATGGCTCCAAAGGCGAAAACAACCCAACAGCCTTGGCCATATTCGTACTTTAACTTCTGAGTTGTGGATGACGACCTGTGCAGAGCATTTCTAAAAAAAAATGGGCGTTTCATACACTTGCATATTCCATCTATGACTCATGTTCTTGTCTCAAAACTTAGCATCTGCAGAGTCTGTTCTTTCTCTGACGTCTCGTCTCACTCTACCAACAAAAATGTTTGGCCAACATTGATTCAAAATACACCCTTGCTTTAGCCGATCTTTTACAACAGACTGGTCAGTATCCCAACTGCTTATTGAAGAAAATTTCATTAAAACTCTTAATTGCCCCCAACAGCTTATCTTCTATACTATACGTCCTCAAGGACCTCTGCATTGAAACTTGACTCCCAAACCTCTCGCACAACTATTCATAAGGATAACTGGGTTGCTCACTCCTATCCATGGATAAACTTCTATTGTTCTTTCCCTGACATTCCTTTTGTCATTTGTCATACTTTCTCAAGCAAAATCCCACCACCCACGTTCCTTAGTAGTCTAAGAAATTTAATTCTGTATAATGCTTAAAGACGGTCTCGTCCAGAATATATTGCATGTTTGTGTATGAAAATCCTGGTAATCAGAATTTCTGACCATGATGATACGGATAAACAATACAAATCATAATAAAACGAGAAAGTATAACTAAATTGACTGTCTTATTTTTGCTCATTATAGGACGAGACGAATAAATAGATGTATATATATACCGAGAAAATCTCTTTCATAATGGGAGGGATTTTAAACTTCCTAAATATCTGGTATAAAAAGAAAAGTTTCTAAACAAGCTAATGAATTCCTTGCAAGCGCTTCTGACTTTCTACTTGTATATAAATTAAATATACAGTACTTTCACTTGATGATGATGTGAAAGTTTTCACTTTCACAGTTTTACATTATACACTACACTAAAGATGGTACTTGTTGGCATTTGTATTTATCTCTTGTTTCAAGAAGGCAAGATTCTCTGCCACATTCATTCTTGATTGCTGAATTAAAGATGGACGCTTTATAGCATCTCTTGTGTCCTAACTATCTATCTGTCTTCCTTCAAGAGTTTAATCTTTTGTGGTGAGATTGCTAGCGCCTTGGACATTATTTTTTATGCCTGCTTGGAACCACCAATCACCTAATTACCAGGTATAAGCAGACAACAGAGGCACCTAGGGGTATTGTAAGAGCCAGCCATCCGGCCGTCCTCCTCAGCAGTCGCACTGAGCCATCAGAGAGGTCAAGCCGAAATCGACTGTACACACGCCTGCTGAATTCACGGTTTTGTACTTAGGTTCGTTATCAACAAACCTCAACCCGGTGTATGTTACAAATTTTCATAATTAGACACGTGTTACAAACTTACTAGTCAGAAATCATAGCCACTATTTTTTTTTTTAATGAATCAGGCGGCATTCGAATCCCACTGGTGACGAAGCACTTACCACTTACAATTCTCCTTGGGTGTATTCTCAAGATATAGCGTATCAGGTAATAAACGAAATTTGTGGCTTATCTTTGTGAATATAAAAAATATCACGGTGTATGTGTTTTAAACTTTCCAGTCAGCTAACATGGTGGACGTAGGTTGATATCGATTCAAAATACAAAAAACCTGAATTTGATAGCCATATGTACAGCAGAGTCAACATCAGCTTATACCCTTTGATAGCTCAATGGTTACAGTCACTGCACTTTCGTTGTCTCCCAACCAGAAGGCAGTTCGAATCCACTGGTGGCAAAGCAAATTATACTTGTAATTCCCTTGGGTGTAAATTATTCCTGAGTTATAGTGAAATTGACAACGAACGAAATTTGTGGTTTAATATGTAAATATTAAAAATGCTTTCATGTATGTGACAAAATCATCATCTATATATATATATATATATATATATATATATATATATATATATATATATATATATATATATCAAGAGGCATTACGTATTATTTTGCTTGCAACATAATAGTGTCCTTTTGTTAAATTATATTGTCGTCATTTATGAGATTGGACAAGAGGACATAGAGCTTATTGTTTCATTTGTTTGGAGAATCTCTTTTAACCAGCTTCTGTTTCTGGACGAAGCACTTTAGCCTACTGTGACTTCTATTCACTCCTCTTATATTCCTGCGTCAGTCGTTGATAAATGGCTGTTATCGATGCCGCGGACACAACTTTGGAACTCATCGATTGTTTTTCCAGGGTTGGATAAGTTTCAGTCTGATTTGAGACTCCTGAGGGTTTTCTTTACTTCAGTCTACCTTCCATAGATGCTTCATAGATTTTAAGTGCATGAAGAAGTTGAGTATACCAGCTAGGTAACTTGGGTATATTCTTCATATATGACGAGAACCATCTAAGGTATTTGTGTATGACAAGTTTTAAACACAGAAAACAAGGCGTAGGTTACCTGTAAATGCTATGAAATTCCTTTCATTGCCACTCTGAATAAGATTTTCAATCTTTAGTACTTGGCTGATGAAGGTGCCTAATTTCTTGAATTTCCCATCGTCTTTCTCAGAATAGCTGAATCCTTGGCTGATAATTCCACTAGCAGTACAAGGTATAAGCCCCTTTAGATTTTTAGCTTATCTAACTGATATTCACGCGTCCTTATATTTTCAGTTTCTTTTCTGACGTGAAACACTCGTGCCATTGCCATTTCAGCGCTTCTTTCTTAATCACTCGCATTCATTTCAGTCATATGGTGTTGTCAGTGTCACCAGAGAAAGAATCTACATTTGCTCCAAAGACACTGGTCTCCGCCGGATGCTTTCTGTTCATCCTACTCCCTTTGAGACTAACTAAAATAAGAAATCTGTGTCCATATAACTTTCCGTTGATTGTCGTCCCCAGAAAAGATCATTTATTTATTTATTTTCATTTATTTTCATTTATTTATTTATTTTTATTTATTTATTTTTATTTATTTATTTATTTTTATTTAGCTTGAAGTGTTTGTGTTGATTTCCTCAACACTGTATAAACTTGCCCAAATGAAGTGACTAGGAGTATTAACTAATCAAGGTCAGGATTATTCCTTAAACGTTTCTTCAAAATTGTGTAGATAGTGTCATGTTGTGCCATATTTTACTGTAATTATAAATACACTTACTTCACCATGACAGATTTACTGACGATACAGTGTATTTAAAAATTAACTGCCCATTTGACTGTATCTGTAATTTAATTAAAACGATAGAAAACTGTTACATTATAATCTCAGATAGCCTATAGACACTAACAACGTATGCATTATGCTTTTGATGCGTAATGAGCTGGAAAATTCCACTTTTGATTTTTGCGTTGTTTTACAACTAATGTTAAACACTGAGATTTAGCACAGTGTGTATCCAAATAAAAGTATTAATATCATTAAATCATTATTTCTAACAGATCCATGACTTCAAAAAGCAGAATTGGTCATAGCCATAAAGATAAATTCGTGACCAGTTTACCCGTTAGCTTCATAGCACACTAACTTACATAATAAATAATGTAACGTCTAGAATATTTAATTACAACCTTTATAACGGCTGATTTGCTGTTCAGTGAAATAGTACTTACAAAGTTATTGTAATCTGAGGGTTTTCTATCCCTAAAGTTTGTAGTCAAAATAGCAGTGAAAAGTGTGACCAATGACGTCATGTCCTGTATTACTGATACCATAGTTTTTCTGTTACGTCGTTTTATCTGCTTCACATATGTGAGCTGTAGCTAAGGGAATAGCTTATGTGTACAAGGACCCCCTTAGTCTTAAAAGAAATATTTGAAACCCATATAACTAATGATGTCGTAATCCTTATTAAAAGATTTGTCATTTATCCAAATGTTTAGTTAGTGAAGAACTATCCCCTCAACTGCCTTCCTTGTGCCAATTGTAGGGCCATTATAAACTTTTTGTTTTCAATTTTTTTACTACTCTCCTGGACAAATTAGCCTCTTTAGAAGTTAGAAGATGCTATAGTGTTAGTGGGTCTCGTTTTAGTGTTGATTATAAGTGCACCAACAAGGAGACACATCTACAAGTTTTCTTTTTATTCTAACCAAGTTCGGAAAAATGTCAGCAATTTATTTTCTAAAGCATTTAATATTTGTGAACAAATGTTTAGTGATGCAGGAATTAAACATTGCAGTGATACCTTTTAAAAATGATGATATCTGAAATATTCTTTATCAAGGGCGCTTAGTATGGCAAGAAAGATAACTAGTTGTTCTTCAGCTATAACAGAAAGGGACACTGCTGACGCATCTGTCATATTTTGAGGTAAAAGGTGGAAATCAACATTACTTTCGGACTACCAGTTTCATTTAACAAAAAGCATATAATATGAGGCCTAATTTAGCATAACGTAAAAGGGAGCTTATTTCATATAGAGACAGAAACTCTTCTTAGTTTGGCCAATAAATAGGGGATTTCAAGAAAAGAATATTATGCAACGACTGAAATAATGGTTGTGTGAGGATACTTGAAGGGACATTAAACACTTTTGATAGCAAATTTTATGTTTTTGAAACCCACATAGCTGCACATATTCCTGCGGATCCCCTAGTTGTACTTGCACAGGCTTGTGAAGTGGCTGCATAAGATCGCAGCCATGTTGCAGGCACTGATGGCCAGCAAATCTCGCAAAAAAATCAACGTTGATCTGAGGTCATAACACAGGCACCGCCAAAATAATCAGCAGGTTTCTTTTCACTTTTTTTTTCTATTAGATTACAGTCATCTCTTCATAGGGATAACAAATCCTCTATAAAGGAAAAATAATCACTGATCGTTGTTTTGTTATCGTCATTACTTGGTCTTAATTATCATGATCATTTTATCATTACTCACGGAATGATGAAGCATTACTGATGTAATGCTTTATCATTCTGTAAGAAGTATGAAAGATATTACAATATTATCCTTTTTTGCTACAATTTTCCTTTCGTTTCTTTTCATAGAGAAAGTATTCAGTGAGTGCTTTCATTTTTCTCTTATTCACACGGAAAGCATGCCTTCAATTTCTCTTGAAATCTTTTAGGCTAAATCTGCAACGCCAACAAATCGTGTCTCTAACTTTTGAGTAGAGCTGACGAATTCTAACATACCAAAAAAAAAAAAAAAAAAAACTACTGGATAAGGTATAAATAAATATATCTGATTTGTTTACATTTAACCTCTTCAAGATGGAAGAGGTTATCCGTTGTGTAAACACGAGGGCAAGGAAGGTGCATTATTCCCTGGATATAAGGTCAGGAAACCGACTCTGTGTAAACGGTCTTTATCTTCTTCACCACTGGTATCCAAAGAATTAAGCAGTGTGTCTATATACTGATCAGTGACTAAAGGGAGGCTTATGAATGAAATATGGGTCTTTATTGGAGTTCAAGAGTCCTGCAAGTTTTACCGGAGACTTTACGATACGTGGGAATTGCATCCATCTAAGGTGACCTTGTGGTTCTTATCCAAAGAAGTTAAAACAACTAATATTGAAAAAAAACTATATTCTTTGAACACGTAATGTGTAGAGGATCTTTCAAACTCCAGAATATGACCTCCTTTCGTGTGCATATCTAACTCTTTATCAGTATGAACTCAGATTTCACAGAAGATGACTAGAACCTTCCTATACAAGTGGCTATTTGTCAGGAAAAGCACAGATTTTAGGGACAATCAAATGTTCCTGGCCACCAAAGCAATATCGTATTCAGGAAGTCGATCCCATAGAATCTGTTCCCCAACTCAGTTGCGGATCCCAGTCTGGCCAGAACTACTGATCATTAATTGCAAAAATTGACTTTATACTGAGCGTCGTGCATCAAGGTGAGCACACCCAGACTAATACGAAAATTGAACTTTATAGGAAGAAAGTGATAAAACATACAAGGAGAAACGGAGGAAATGTGAGCTTCAGTTAAGGACAAGGAGATGAAAATAGTCAATGAGAATGATCAGAAATATAGGGTCAGCACGATTTGTTCATGGGTACAAGAAGGTAGGAAGAGGGAATAAAAATGTAAGTGGCAGGAGGAGGATACGTAAAACGTTTAGTAAAGGAAAAGGAAGGTTAATGGAGATAAATTTGCATGAGAAATTGACTGTTTTATATAGACCTATGAGAAGATGGATACGACAGTTAAGAAGAAAGTGAATAAGAAAGATATGTCAAGTAATGATGATTGAGTTCTGAATAATTTAACGTTGCTATAATAAAAGGAAAATGTCAGTTTGTAAAGAAGGAAATGAGAAACATACATGGGCTTGGATTAAAGACATGGAAGTGAAAGTAGGTAAGGATTATGCAAAATTGAAGGATGGGGTCATAAGGTCAGTTGGCATGAGGGTGCGGGGATATGGAATAAACAAGTAGGTGGCTGGGAGACGATATGGGAAGTTTAGCGAAGGAAAACAGATTGATTGAAATGTAACTACCTGACAAAAGAGGAGATCAAGTACAGGTATTCAGAAGGATGGGTAAGGTGGTCAAGATTCAAGTAAACAAATCGTGCTGACCCTATATTTCTGATCATTCCCATTGACTATTCCCATCTCCTCGTCCGTAACTGAAGCTCACATTTCCTCCGTTTCTCCTTGTATGTTTTATCACTTTCTTCCTATAAAGTTCAATTTTCTTAATTATATCCTAAGTTTTCGTACTAGTCTGGGTGTTCTCACCTAGATGCACGACGCTCAGTATAAAGTCAACTTTTGCAATTAATGATCAGTAGTTCTGGCCAGACTGGGATCCGTAACTGAGTTGGGGAACAGATTCTATGGTATCGATTTCCTGAATACGATATTGCTGTGGTGGCCAGGAACATTTGATTGCCCCTAAAATCTGTGCTTTTCCTGACAAAAGGAACGGATACTTTAAAGACCTTTAGAAAGATTTGGATATTCTATAGGAAGTAAAAGCATTAAGAAAAGGTAACGAGTACATAGTTTAAAAAAAAGATGTCAACGAAGAGATGACATCTTAAGTGAATGTTGTCATGGGTTGGTGGAGTACGTATTTAGGAGATTTGTTGAATCTTAGAGACGAGAGAAAAGCTCAGCTGAATGATGGAAGAGTGGATGGGTTAGTGTACGTTTTCAGAACGCTTGAAGAAGTGATTGCAAGGCTGTCAAGATAGCAATTAAGGGGGAAGAATATTAAGACTAATAATTATGGGATTTGCAGATGAGGTACTGGGGTAAAGAGTTGAAATATGATTAAGTACCAACCACATTTGCATTTGTAAGGTATGTCTGAATAAGGGGAAGATTATGAATGAGTGGGAAAAAGGATTAATTGTTTCCTAGTACAAAGTTAAAGGCGACAGAGGAGACTAATAATTATAAAGGAGGAGCATTCCTTCATGTCCCAAGGAAATTGTGGTAGGATTTTCGTGATAATTAAGACCTGATGACAAAGGGACTGATAGAGAAATTGTTAGTTTAGACAAAAAGATTTTGTGGGATCAAGTAATAGCGTTACGGAAACTGTTGTGGAAAGGTTGTAAATAGATATATGTGGTGTATTTGGAACTAGAAAAATCTTATGATAGCATTGAAAGAGGCAGTGCACAGAGTACTGAGGATGTATGGCATGTAAAATAAGTTGGTGAGAGTGATTGAAAGATTTGTAATGCACGCAAACTGTGTTAAAATATATAGACAGGAACGTGGCTGGTTTGAAGTAACTCTGACGCAAGGGTTTGTTATGACTTTGTGGCTGTGTATTATTTTTACAGAGGGAATGATGCAAGAAGTCATAGATAGGGAAGTAGATGTTGTCCAGTAGTACAAGTAAATTGGCCATGACTGGAGTGCGGAATTGGGAAAATTTTGCAGATGATAAATTAATAAAGAGGAACTGCAAAATATTGTGAAAAAGTTCAGTAGTGTTTCCAAAAGGAAAACGATTTTAGCAAATGTTAGCAAGCATAAGGTTATAAGGGTAATAAGAGACCCACTAAGATGGAGCAATAAATGCTGAAATGGTAGGTAGGGGAATGCACTTGACTGCTTCTCACAAATATTCGGATGTAAATGGAAAGAAATATAGTAGAACGACAGAAGCGATGAGTCAGACTAGATGTTAAAAAATAATAGATTGCGGGCAGAGTTAAGTTGGGAATGGATTAAGTGAATATTGAGCCACAATTCACTTCCCTAACGGTGAGGATATAAATAAAAGAAAAAGGTTGAATATGTTAAGATGAAATGTTTTCTTGGAGTATGTGACATAAGATGAACTGAAAGGAGAAATGTGAGACATGCAGAAGTGGTAACTAGAGTAGCATAGGTTATACGATGGAAACTCAGTAAAAAATATGCGTAATTGAGAAGTTTAAAAAAAAAAAAAGAGGAAGACCAAGAAAGTGCTAGATGCATGTTGTGGAAGGGTATTGGGAAGAAGGGCATTAAATCCCACAAGCCCAAAAGTGCGTGGAAGACACAAAGGAATGGTGCTTTAAAGCATTAAAAGCTAATGCGACTTCTATATAGGTATATGAAATATTCTGCATGGAGTTCATCTTAAATTCAGAGGTTAAAGTAAACTATGTGAGAATGAAGATTATCTTGTCTTTTTTACTGAACAGAAACCCCTGCCACTGTTAATGCAAATAGACCGAATTATATATATATATATATATATATATATATATATATATATATATATATATATATACATACATTTATATATATTTTTACGTGGGTCACTGGCTACTGAGTTTAATAATTAAGTAATTGGATTTATATTGCCTTGCTTTACCTAAGGCCTATGTAATTCTGTCAGTTATAGCTAAAATTAGTTCTAAAGGGCAGATATTGTATAGATCAGGTCGCCAGTTAACACTACTTAACAAAGAATAGAGGTTTATTCATAACCACATGAATGAATTCAGCAAACTTGCTGGAACACTGGTTTCTACAAAACAAGTAAAATAAAATGAAATGGATTATTTACAGGAGCTAACAGCAGCTCGGTATATTAGTCCGACTTAGGACAAACCTCAATGCTACACAGAATGAACGCAATGGATTTATGTGCCTCTCAAACGCCTTATCAGGAATTTACTGAAAGGGCGAATTAAGGCTTCTTGGTACTAATGATGCAGATTCTTCTCCAAGAAAGAGGATGTTGCGCAGGCCCAAGGGCTACACAGTTCTGGAAAAAGATGTATCCAGATAACAATCTTGCATTACAGAAACTCTCTTTGTCATTACTTAATCACAAGGGGGTGATTTTCTAAGTTAAGAATAATACTTTTTAACACCATTGAAGATAAGTTACGTGGCTTCACTAGACAACAATAATTGTAATTGATAGATGACTTCATAAATGGGATATGCTTTACTAGGATTTCTTAGTCAGTGACTGTTTAAGAGAGGAAAATTTGAACAAGGAAAAATGAGTTTCTGTTGAAGGGAAAGAGAACTAGGAGCAATTGTCGATTCAGACTTACCGCTATGTTAGCTAATGCAGTGATCAGTTGCATAAGATCCCTTGGTTCGCTGGGATAACAGTTTTCTCCTCGCTTTGAACAAAGGCGGGAAAACAGAGGGTGCCTGGAAGACAACACAGGCACGTCCTTGTCCCGTGGCAGCTGCGTGGAGAGTTCCGACGCCGGGGCAATCTCTCGCTGTTTTGCTTGAAAACTCTCCTACCCAGGGCTCGATCTGAAATGACAGTAGTCTCGCCAGCACACAGAGTAGAGGAAATTGGGTTTTAAGAACAGAATAACTAAGGTCTAGCCTAGCAAAACTGTATCCCTCTATGACCCCTTTAAGCTAAGAGTCTAGCCCATTGGCGAATGGAATTTGAAAACAGTGCTTCCCGCTCGCTTCTTCCCACGCCAACAGCCTACAATGTCTGCCCTCTTACTTTAAGAAAGGAAAATTTTTATTCTCCGATTAAGAAGCAAGGAAGAGAGGTCGAACAGTTAATATTTATAATAACATATATAAAAATATATATACATATACACATACACACACACACACACACACACATATATATATATATATATATATATATATATATATATATATATATATATATATATATATATAATCAGTATAAATGTCTTTAATATCAATTCTAAGCTCTACATAAAGAATAATATATTTTCATATATGTTACCGAAGGAATTTTTAGTTGATAATAAGTTCGTCGTCCCGTGGGCTCGAACCAACGAAGGACAAGTTCTGTCCTTCGTTGGTTCGAGCCCACGGGACGACGAACTTACTATCAACTGAAAATTTCTTCGGTAACATATATGAAAATATGTTATTTCCGAGGTAGAGCGAATTGATATTAAAGGACGTTTGTACCTTACTGATTGTATATGAATCACGGTGATGTGATAAAAGTCATATATATATATATATATATATATATATATATATATATATATATATATATATATATATATATATATATATATAATATATATATATATATATATATATATATATATATATATATATATATATATATATGTATGTATGTATGTGTGTGTGTGCGTGCGTGTTTGTGCATGCATGTGTGTGCTTTTGTTTATGTAAAATTAATTCTTGAATACACACGTATAAAAATGAACATTTAAGCAGACGGCTAGCAAGGGCACGTGTGTGAGCATGGACTCTGAGCTCTGAGTGAGGGCTCCCGTATTATAGAGTCTCATTGAGTCCGTGACATTCACCGGATACGATGAACCTTTTCATGTAAGGCAAGCCTTCATTCGTTATTCATCTCTAGATGTCAATCCACTATTCATTTGAATTGCTTTTTAGATTGCTACGGGAAGGAAAAAGGAAACTTTTCATAACAACTAGGATGTTCGCCTGTCCTAATTTAAGAGTCTCTGTTAAGGCCATTCCATAACTTTGGAGGCCATCGTTTCAGTACAGATTTTAATAAGTGGAATATCTGCTTTAAAAGTTTACTTACTCAGTGATTACTCAGTGACAGTATGATCCTAGGAATAGCTCTTTGTTAGTTTTGTAATTATTCAAAAATGTTTTATTTTCTTAGTTATAATTGACGCATCATACTTTGGAACCAGTTTAGTTTGCAAACAAAGAACCAGAGCAAAAATAAAATAAAATAAGAAGTAAAAGGAAAATTATTTAAAAAACTGTATTGGAAAGAATTTAAACAAATAATGATATGCAATTAAACCATTTCTTTGATAAACAGGAAAAATATTGTATTACTCATTAAAAATCTGCTACTAGAAAGGAGGGCACGGTACGATGCTCATTCCAAGGAGAGAGAGAGAGAGAGAGAGAGAGAGAGAGGTGGGGGGAGGAGCCCTCAAACTTTGAAAGAAGAATGCCCATTATGCAAAGCAGGGAACTATATATGAGTTTCTGTTATAGATAGATAGATAAATCCAATAGAAAATCGCTTATGAACTAGAACTGCATAGATATCACCCTAACAAGTTTATCCTGATTTGGATGCGGTTTCATTATTCAGCGCATGCGTATTACTTTTTTGTTATAGAAAATGCATAGATTGTCAAAAAATCGATTACCTGACTGCGTAATACACGCTTGAATTTTGCATTCGTACCACAAACCGTAAGTTTATATTTCATTAGCATTTTAATAAAGTAATTAATATTTTCGATAAAACTGTTAAAAGACTGGAAAGAAGTACAATTGTTGGTGGATTAATCCAGCTTTTGCCCCAGCTGAGCGAGTCTTGAATAAGCATTGTATTGATCTCAGGTTACATGATTTTGTGAAATTCACCCAGTTGTAAACAAGGGGACCATCATCGCTTTCTTATTGATTTTGTCAGTATAAAAAGGTTGGCACCAGAATCATTTTAATATAATCCTTTTCCATTTTTTCCCCTTTTTTGCAGCTGTCTTCTCTGTTCTCCTAAGAAATGCGGATATAATGACAACAAAAATAGTCTTAAGGCTTGTGGATTTAAACGAGGTTATTCTGGCAATTATAGTAATGATAACGCCAATGAAAATAATAATGATAATAATAATATTGACGACTGAATCAACGACCATTACACACAAACCATAGGATATATTTAATCCCTGATGTCGTTAAGGAATAAGCAATTAAAACTTGAAAAAGGGAAAGACACCCCACGAACGAATTGAAAGATAACAGAGAGAGAGAGACAGAGACAGAGAGAGCGAGGACCATTACACTCTTCTAATGTCCACAGGCACTCTCCGTTGAATACAAACACACGAGTCAGGTGGCCAGTACCTGCTGAAAAAAGTATGGGGAAATCGAAAGAAAAAAAATGTTGAACCGTCCTCTCTCCCACATCGTTTGCCAGCGAAAATACACTTTTCTTCATAGTTTTTCTTTTATTTTCATAAGTTTAATGCATTTGTGACATCACTTCTACAGTTTCCATTATTTTCTTTCATCTTCAAGGCTGAATTTTGGAAGGAACAAATTAAAATGCTCCTCTGCTGTTCCATTAGTTTATTTTTAATCCAAGATCTGTCTCCCCATAAACTCATGGCCAGCTTTCAGGTTACGACATATCTATAATGAAACAATCCAACAAGATTCCCAAATGAAGATTTAACGCAAATTTACATCTTAGAGAAGTGAAGATTAACAGATTTCACAGCCCAGAATTAGCTCACGAGAGCCTTGTACAAATTTAAATTTGCAAACAATGTTGGCCCCTGTTTCCTGGTCTCATTGAAAAAGCAGCCGTCAGTGTCTGACATAGTTCATATCAGTTGGCTTTAAAATTCGTAAACTGGTGACCGCAAGCAATACTATCTAGACTGAGTTTAAAATGCAGGATACCCCTGGGAAGTTTGCTCAGTAGATGGTTGTACAAATTTTATGTGTAGGTATGTCGAATGTGGCATTAGATATTTGTTGATATTATCTCATAAATAAATGCAAGATTGGTGAAGAATGCGAACAGAAGCAAGAGTCTCTGACGTGGACTGAATCTGCCTGATAGGCTGGAAACAATAGAGGGTATTGTGATTTCTGGTGCTTTTGTGTTCCTGGTATGGATTTCAAGCAGGTTTTTATGCTCCCATAGGCAATATCAGCGATGCCTTTCCATGAATCGACATCATAAAAGTCCAAAACTATTACTCACATCCAGTGTTATATGGTGACCCAGTTGGACAAAATAAGAACCTACCAATTTTAAGTCATCCTATTTGATCCAAATCAAACAGTATAGTAAAGTCTGGCATGTACTTGGAACCCTTCGCTATGTTGTGTGAAAATTGCATACAGATTCATCGAGATTTGGTGGATGCTAGATGCACTCATCAAAGAGTGCCAACAATTCGAAATGATAATGCTTGACACAAATATGCCATAAGTAGAATGGTGAGTCACTTCAATTCAGAATCATCTATGTCATATTATCTGTGCTCTGGTTATCAGGGGATGCACTGATAAATTACCTTCATTTCAGGCTGTCACCCCAAATCGTGCACCACCTCAAATTTCATAATCAATCAATTAACCACCTCAAAACACGTTCGCGGAGATGTAGGAGACGCCCATAAAGCGAAAGCTAGTTTCCCTTATGTTGACAGTTTTCAATCTTTTGGGGCTCCAATCCTCCTCGTTATGCAACTTAAATTGTGCATTCAATTACTCTGACAATCAAAATTTACCAGGCCTCTCAGACTTGAAACAATAGAAGGTTTCCACAGATTCCTCAAAGAGTAATTACACCTCAAATGGCAAGTTTCCCAAAACACTGCTTAACTGCAAATGAGTATAATTATATGCATTTGTCGACATTTCAGTAAAAGCCTTAGACACTTGTGCATGCAGAGTCAATTGTGAAGAGGTGTAATTCCTTATGAGTAGATCTTGCCTTACATCTAGTCACAATATGGCACGCTGGATCATGTAAAGAAAATAATCTACTTTATTAACTCATTATTATCTATAATTGTCTTTTCTCATGTAAAACTATCACATGTTACACCTTCGCTGCAATGCTCACGCCTTCACAACTACTGTCTCACAGTTCGGACCAGGGATTTGATTAATCAATGAAGGGAACCTTATGAACTTGCATGGATTACCAGGAGGTGCAGAATAAACCGTTTATCCTTCCCTGATTTCCACCTTCTTAGTAGATAAGATACATGCATTGAGCCGTGTACTCATGAAGTGTTGCCTAATCCACAACTTAGCCCTCTGTGAAGCCGAAAATTTCAGTACGCTTTGGACATTATTGAAACTACCTGCTCGAGATCACTGAAACTCTTTATACAGCAACAGAAGCGTGGCCAGATCTGTCGATGTACATACTTTACAAGGTATCTTTATGAAACTTTTGTGCTAAATTTTTCCCTTAAAAAACAATCCCAGCCTTGAGAAATTGAACAGCAGGCCAGCAACGGCAGGCGCCGCATAACTGAGTACCATTGGCCATGTCTTAAGGGCAAAGCTACTAGCATCACAGGGGAAAGAATTAAGTGTATGGCAGAGCAAAAATCTCTGTAAACCGGTGGGGGATCATTGCTAAATAATTTTTTGTAAACATTACGAAAAAAAACAGTTTAATTTTAGCCTCTCTCTCTCTCTCTCTCTCTCTCTCTCTCTCTCTCTCTCTCTCTCTCTGTATTGTGATTCGTCCATGACAGATGTAATCAGCTTTGCAGTTCTCATTTTTGCTCATAGCAAATACCCAGCTATTACCTCTCATCACTTTTCAATTGTGCCATGTTGGAAGTTGACGCTTAACTTTGTTGTTTTCAACGAAAATTGTGTTGTCCTTATGTCGAATATTAATCGATGTGATGTGCTAATTTTATGATTCATAATAAAATCTTTTATATGCATTTGCTTTAATAAGAAAGCAGTGAATGTAACATCATAGTTTCAGAAATATTTTATGTTATATGATATCTCACACGTGATTAACTTAGCGTAAATGGTTCTCATCGGCTAAGGCTTAATTTAGTCAGTTTGAAGTAATTTCATCTATTTGTTATGTCACCTTCGCGAAAGAGTTCTTAAGATTTTTTTATGGCTGACAGAGCTGTCCATTTGTCTGACCACTGGTAGCTAACATTTCGGAAATTATTCTTTAATCTGTATCCTACAGTTTAGTAATGGGTCCCGTAAGTCGTTGTTATATGAACTTATATATCGGATTATTTAGAATTTTTACCATAAGCGAGGCTTATGTGATTGCCTCATTAAGAGTCTTTTTTTCCCCATCATCCTGTTTACACATCTTTTACTTCCCTTTGTTTTTGTTGTTTCGTGTTTTGTCGCCATGTCAGAACATTATCACATCTTTGCCAAGCGCCCTGGGCACACAAACAACATGGTGGCTGGAGTCCTTTGCATTCTTTAGGGAGCTCTACGCGAGACAAGAGCGATGGTGGCGGAAGGATTAAGAAATTTCCTTGTGACACTTTAATGATCTACAGAAGAGAGAAATTATGCTATTATGTATATATGCATATATATATATATATATATATATATATATATATATATATATATATATACAGTATATATACATATTTATATATATATATATATATATATATATATATATATATATTATATATATATATATATATAATACGTATATATGCACACAAATACTAAGCCACGAATGTCATCATAATATCCAATTCACTACAATTCCGGAGTAACTTATACCCATAGTGAATTACCACTGACAAGTACGTCTTTCCCTGCAGGATGAGAGAGAAAGATACAAATATATCCATACATACACACACATATATATATATATATAATGTATATATATATATATATATATATATATATATATATATGTATATATATATATATATATATATATTATTATACATATACATATATATGTATATATTATATATATATACATATATGTGTGTGTGTTTACCAGTAAGAATTTGAAAAAAACTAAGATGACAAGGGGAGGGGGTGCCTGGAAGCCAAAACATGGCTGTTAACAAAGAGAGAGGTTGGGTGGTGTTCAAACAATATTG
Organism: Macrobrachium rosenbergii; assembly: GCF_040412425.1. Classification (NCBI taxonomy): domain Eukaryota; kingdom Metazoa; phylum Arthropoda; class Malacostraca; order Decapoda; family Palaemonidae; genus Macrobrachium; species Macrobrachium rosenbergii. Next base: position 38,015,722 of record NC_089792.1, on the reverse strand, counting down.
TAAAGAAGAAAAAGCTTGGTGAAGGAAGAGAGCCATACATACATACCTACGTAGAGACAGACAGACAGAAATGAGTGCTTGTCTAACGTATGCAGTGTGTGTCAAGGTATAATCCCGTACGCACAGGCTAGCATTAACACTGATTTAAAAACATACAACAAAAATGTATTTTTATCTTTCTAGATTAATGCGTTTCCAAGGCTACCAGTCCTATTCTTGATACTTAGCATTATATAGTCATATTTTGATGAACTCTGTACATATCATATTGCTATTTTTGACATGTTTATTAATTTCACATGGAAAAATACCTTCATTCGTATTAATATAGTATGTTTACCATACAATTCTTGACATCATTAGATAAATTTAGTTTTTTTATATTCATCGTTTCCTAATTATCATAGAAATTGTCATCACTACAAGATAATTGTCGGTATTGTCATTATTATTAGAAGGAAAGCCTTGAATATTAAAATATTGGTTACATTAGAATATAAAAGAGCCCCAGAAGTACTAACTTCTAAAAATACTCCCACAAACTTCAGAGTTATAACGATTAGATATTAGTGGACGGTAAACTTCGACAATGCTTTTTATAGGGATGTAAACTATGCTGTCTTATTGGTCATTCTTCTTGATGATGTCGTAAGGAATATCAAGAGTTATGTTATCTTCCGCTACTACTACTACTATTACTACTACTACTACTGCTGTTTCTATAATACCAGTATTCCTTCTCTTACTACTGTCTCAACAATGCATTTACTTTTTCCAACATTAAAAGTTGCTATAATGCAAATGTTACTATTATCATTGGTTCTATTGAATATTATTGCTGCTTCAGCTGCATTT
>NC_089792.1:38004867-38009867 GCF_040412425.1 Macrobrachium rosenbergii | reverse complement strand
TAAATTCATGCATATCGCGTAGACTCCAATAAAAATGTCATTTGAATAAATCTTGCTTTAAACTGGAACTCAATATGCACAAAAAGTTGCCCATCTAAATTCCAGGAGGGCACATCAGCCTGATGATATCAAACACTGTATTCATGGCAAATCGTCGAGTAAGTACAAATTTCTCCAGTCTTGACAAGCGTGTTTAATTATAAATTATAAAGTGCATTTTGTTTAATTATAAAATATAAAGTGCATTTCACTTGTGTACTGTATAGGAAGCAATGTGCAGATGCAAATTTATTTGAAAAGATCTTTTTAAAATGTTCCAGGTTTAGAGTGGCAATGGGGATGTTGCGTACGGTAAAATAAATAAACTCTAAAACATTATCTCAGTATACAGGAACTTTCGCATAAAACCGATTTTCACATAGGTCTACGACCTGGGCTTGTAAACACAACTATGTAGCTAAATATGAAGTCATTTATGAATTAATCTCTGCCATATGACTAGATAAACTCTTCTTCTTAGTAATATGAGGCGTAAAACATATATATCAGAATTGATCCTAATTGATCTCGTGGTCAGAATTATTTCTTGTTCCCACACGATTGATGATAGCTGATATTTCTGTCATGTTCACCAGAACGATAATCCGAACAAATGTTGTCACCAACATCACTGCTAAGTCGGGAAGTTGGCGAAAACACGCTGGTATGCAAGTTGCCAGCCCGCCCAGGTTATTCTCGGGCACAGTTAAATTCAGGTTCCAACTTCTTTATGACTATGGCCTGGTTGAGTAGTGCTCTGGTCTTTCATTTGAAAGACCTGGGGTCTGATCCTGGGATGGACGAGTAATATATATATATATATATATATATTAGAGTTATATATATATATATATATATATATATATATATATATATATATATATATATATATATATATGCTGCCAACCAGGCCGCACAAGTCATAAAAAAGTTGGAAACCTAAGTACAACTAAACCCCAAGGAATACCTGGGTGGGCTAACTGTCTTGCATACCAGCATGTTTGCCCCAACTCCCTGATTCAGCAGTGGCCCACTGACAAAGCATTTCATCTGAATTAGACTTTCTGAGGAATATGATAGGAAATTATCAACACACAATTACTGTGAACAGAAATAAAATTTCTGAACATCAGATCGGAAAACCCAGGTCTTTCAAATGAAAGACCAGAGCTCTCAAACCAGGCCATCATAAAGAAGTTGGAACCTGAGTACAACTGTACCCAAGGAATTACCTGGCAGGCTAACTGCTTGCCCAAGCTGCAGCCCCAACTTCCGACTCAGCAGTGACCCAGTTAACAGCATTTCATTCGAATTATACTTTCTCAGTGAATATGACAGAAATATCAATGCACAATCATGTGTGGAAAACACACTGGTGTGCAAGCAATTAGCCTGTCCATGTAATTCCTTGGGTACAGTTGTACTCAGGTTCCAACTTCTTTATGGCTTGTGTGGCCTGGTTGGCAGCACTCTGGTCTTTCATTTGAAAGAATCCGTCCAATCCTAATGTGAGTCAGAAATTTATTTCGTTCCATACATAATTGTGTAGATATTTCTAATATATATATATATATATATATATATCTATATATATATATATATATATATATATATATATATATATATATATATATATATATATATATATATATGATGTACAAATAAAATAGCTACTGTATTATACCCATATGTATTTCTCTCTCTCTCTCTCTCTCATTTTGTAGTTAGCGCCACACATATTTTTACAACCTGTTGTTTCTCTGTAATGCCTTCACCTGTACAGCATAATTTTGAATTGAATTTTACCAGTACCCTCTACGAAACATTATGTACATGTTTTCTTTATTTTATTGAATTGCACTTTGTTATGACTGTGACTTAGAAGTTTACCAAGGACGCAAAGAATACGTCTTTACCTGAGTGAAAAGGAAATGGCATATGAATTATGGGTACTGTATATGTACGTACCTTACTGTAAATGTGCTAGTGTGGCAAAATACAGTACCCATTACAATACTGTACTTTGTTTTTATTGTCAACCATTTAATAATTTTTTTATGGTAATGTTTGGTTGAACTTTTAAAATGAAATTACAGAAAATTTCAATTATTCAAAAGTTAGGTTAATATTTTGGGGCATGATTAGGTCATATTTAGTGTTTAAACTAGAAATAAGCATTTATTAGCATTTTTAGTGACCATACTAAACTTACGCTGAATCCTTGTCTTACGCGAGGGTTCTGAACGTAACTCACGTAGTCTGCTAATACTGTATGTATGTATATATATATATATATATATATATATATATATATATTATATATATATACATATATATATATATATATATATATATATATATATATATATATATATATATATATATATATATATATATATATATAATGCAGTACAAAGGGCTCATGCTTGAGAATATTATAAAATCCAGCATCAGGAGTGTGAGTGAAGAGCGACTTTGAACAAGGACTTTCTGTTGTTTATCTTACATTTTCAAGTTCACGCTGAATACAAAAGTGCTGACAGAGCTGTATATACAAAACAGAATCAAGGGTTACAATTTGAAATGTTAATCTCACCCTGGATTATCCATTGATCTTGTCCTTGTCTTTTTTTGTTTTAAAAGAACATGCTGCCCAGATTACACACTGTAACCCTCCCCTCTCTGTTTTTGCATATAAGGCTCTTTTTCAACTTTTTGTATCTAGTAATTACTTTGGAAATGAATAAACTAAGCAAAAGTACTTGTTCAAGTCACGAGTTTCACTTCACCTTCTGACATGCAATTTATAATATATATATATATATATATATATATATATATATATATATATATATATATATATATATATAAATATAAATCATATATATAAATACATGTATTTGTGTGGTGTGTGTGTTTTATGTAAAGAGTGTGTGTGTATGTATGTATCATTCATCAACACAGCATTTCTCAGGTTTTCACATATGACCTGCAATGATGTGTGATAAACGAATCATTTATTAAAGGATTATAATAATTCATATATATATATATATATATATATATGTTATATGTATATATATATATATATGCATATATATGTATGTATGTATATGTGCGTGTATTGGAAATCAGTCTCTGGATTAGGTAGGCATGAAGATTTCTTTTAATTATCACAGGAGTCCAACGAGGCACTTTTGATGCATGCACCGTTGCTTGGCCAATCCTGAATGAGACACATACTTTTACATTCGCTTTCTTATACATAAGAATATATATATATATATATATATATATATATATATAAGATATATATATATATATATATATATATATATATTATATATATATATATATATATATATATATATATATATATATAATGTATGTATGTATGTATATATATATATATACATATATATGTAATACATGATTGAATTTCAATAATTATGAGTATATGTGTGTTTCATCCTTAATATTTTATACACAGAAAACAGACAAAAGCATCTTAAAATACATGGTATTTGTCGAATGCATTGCGTACTTCTTTGACTCCTACTTCATGCACATTCTTTTCTGTAATGTCATGCCATTTCCTTATTGCCTAATAACTGCAGCCTTTTCTTGGTCTGTAATTATTCATCATTTCGTCTTTCTTCTTTTCCCAACAGATTGTTCGAGACTCACCCAGACGTCCAAGAGGTATTCATGCCCTTTAGGGGCATTGCTCTAGAAGACATAAAGCAGTCCAAACAACTGCGCGCACACGCCCTCAGGTAAGGATCAAAGTCCCGGAAGCTTTCATATCAAAAGTCATTTTTGGCTCAATACAAAAAGGGATGAGAAAGTAAGCTCTTCTCGTTTCTCTTTTAATGAAGTGAGGAACAGAATCCTGTCATTCCTTCTCATATTCAGATATTACCTTCGGAACGAAGTTATTAGATAGAATTCGTTTCATTGCAACATTTTCCCAGTAGGAAGTCTTTTGAGACCGAGTAATCAAATACTGGTTTCGGGAAAATGTCTACTTCTTTCATAGTCTTTCTGAATCAAGTATTGGTGCAAAGTCAACAAGTCATAAATCAAAAGCACTCATAGATAAGGTACAAGTTCCCTTTAGTTTTAAAAGATACTTTAACATGATCCATACCTTGGCATTTCGTGAGATTTCCATTTCAAAATTTCTAGCTGTGCTTTTTGAATAAAGAATGCCAATGCCAGTACACTTTCTAGACATCTCAAAATCTGTTGTCCCCATTACGAATGCTGTTTTTTTTTTTTCTTTCTCTTTTGACGAGGAATGTTATGCGGTTACGTTATTGTTTGGAGATATCCCCCACGCGATGTTACAGAACTACATCTACTCTTAACTCTAATTATTGATTTTCATCGTTAGCAACTTGGTTATATATACAGCTAAATCTGAGAATGACGCTAATTGTCTGAAATATGACCCCGCCAAAAAGGAATTCTGGTATACTACATTATAGGCAGAAACATTAGACAAGAAGGAGGAAGAGGAAAACCCGATAATACCAAGATCAGTAAACGAAGAATTAATCTTCCATAATTTAAAGAGGAGAGACTAGCCCACCCTTCAAGGTGAAGCCTGGGTTTTTTCTTACTTCCTTTTATGTTACGAATGGCTGAAAAAGTTAAGTATATCTTAGTTTAACCAGACCACTGAGCTGATTAACAGCTCTCCTAGGGCTGGCCCCAAGGATTAGATTTATTTTATGTGGCTAAGAACCAACTGGTTACCTAGCAACGGGACCTGCAGCTTGTTGTGAATCGAACCACATTATAGCGAGAAATGAATTTCTATCACCAGAAATAAATTCTCTAGTTCTTCATTGGCCGGTCGGAGAGTAGAACGCTGGGCCAACACTGTGCTAGCCGAGAGCTCTACCCACCCCGCCAATAAAGAACTACAAATGGCTGAAGAAGGCCATTGCATTGTT